>NW_009708752.1:7462-40071 GCF_000703405.1 Apaloderma vittatum | reverse complement strand
CGCGGCGGCCGTTGCAGAGGGCGTTGTGAGACCTGCCGTAAACAATGGAAACTTTCCCTGCGCGGAGGGTGCCGTTGCCTCCCGGCCTGCTCTGGCGGTGCCGCTGCAGAAGGCGGGGGTGCGAGCTTAGCGCTCTCCTGAGCCGCCCCTTCTTCGGGGGTGACAGTTAATTTGCTTATTTTTGGCAGGAGCGAGCTGCTGGATGTAGAAGGAAAGCAGGTCGTGTGCACGCAAAATGCCTCTAAGGGACAAGTGTTGTCAGACTGACCACCACCACCATGGATGCTGTGAGCCAGGTACAGCGGCGTGGGATGTCTGGCTGGCGTGCCGAGCATCAACCGCCTTGGTTAATGCCCTGTGGAAACTGCTGCCGCGTTGCAGACGTGCATAATTGGCCATAGTTTTGGATATGGAAAGTTTCTGAATTTTGTTTGGAAACGTTGGGGTTTTTTTGATATCCCTGAACTGTCACGTTAAAATTGTTTCAGGAAGGTAATTTCTCAGTTCCTACAGGATGTGCAATAATCCCTGAGACACCACATGGGCGTTGTGTGCAGTGAGCAGAGGAAGGCATGAAGTTGTGTGAAACAACTGGCCTTTCAGTTTCCAGAAAGTCTAATATTCTGGGGTTTTTTTGCAAAATGATTTTTCTGGCAATCTCTTCTATTCCCTCTTTATCATTTTACTTCACATCTTCTCTGGTGAGCTTTGATGAACTTGAAGATCATATTCTCAGAGGGGAAAAAAAAACAGGCCCTGAAACGGCTGTTTGCATCCCACTGCTGTGTGACATGGAAGGTGCCATCAGCACAAAGTATAGTAAAAATTTTGAAGGTTCATCCAGCTTGCTAGGGTTTTTTCTAATTGCTCTCCCTGCTGTTATAGTTTGTAGCCTAAAAGAAAAATTGGTTATTTTCTCGTTGCCTTGTTGTAGGGTTTGTTATCTGGATGCTTTCACATGTATTTTGAAAAGAAAGGCATTGGTTTGGGGAATTAATAGTGGAAAATGTGATCATGACAGCTTTGGTAGTGCTACTTTAACTGAATGATCTACCTGTAGGTATTTTTCAGTTAGTAGAGGCGTTTCTTAGTGTTTAAGATGAAATGGTTTTGAGTTGTTTTAATGCTTTGAAAAAGCTTTCCTTTAAAAATGCTTTCCTTGCCTTAGAAGTAACAGCGATGTGTTGTGTCTGCTTCACATATGTCACTCCTCTTGATGTCAGTGGGTGTTGCACATGCATATGAGAGGCAGTATACAAACCAAAATATCCTATTTTGAAGAATTGGGAGTGGGCTAGTGTAATACAATATGTCATTGTGTTAGAGATCCCCAAACGATTAACTGATTTGTAATGGTTGTTATGTGTTCGTATGTGTAATAGTATATTATGGGGCCAGCATAGTTGGGTGGAATGTTCATTCTATCGATCTTTTCTTAGACTGCTTTTCTTCCTGATGTTCTTTTCAGCTTGGATTTATTTATAATCTGAGATTTTTTAGAACACCTTTCCTGTCAAAATGTGTTTAATCTATTTGCACGTAATACTGTAAACAGTTTTATACTACGCCTCTGTTGCTTTTTATGAAAAACAAGTATCTTAGAGATGCTCAATGCTTCATTTAAAAATGAAAAGCTTGCAAGAGGGATAAAAATTAAACCAAATTGATGAGGTAGGAGCTGATTTATGAAGTATGAACCTAGTTATTTTTTCAATAAGAAATGAAAAAGAAGACCTAACTAATGATTTTGCAGACACATCCTTGAATAACTGCTCTTATTGATTTAAATTTTATTTTCCCTCTGGGCAAAACTTAATTGACATATGCATATACAGCAATAGTATGCTATTAATTTTCATATCCATAAGTACCATGTGTTGGAATAACTAATAATCATCATTCAAGTATTTCTTGAACGTGGTTCTGCTGGCTAAAAGTATTGTAACAGCTCTTTCTATTACATATTTTATACTGTGAGTTTTTTTCTGATTGTTGCTACTTTAAATTTGGATTCAGTGCTTTGGTGTGTACTGGCAACATTGAAATCACATAGGATGCTGTGAAGTACAGTATTTGGTAATTTTTTTTGTACACCTGTTTCAGTTTGACTGATGGAAATCAAGGAGATTGTTCTGTGGAACTGTTTTTAATTGAGGGAAATTTCTAGTGAGTTAGTTCTATATATTTTTTTGAGTTTGATGCATGTAGCTCTGAGTCCATGTTTCTTTGAAATAATCAAAATGACAACAAACTGCCATTCCCATGGCTGGAAGATTCAATATTGACTGTTTTTAATTCAATGTACATGAAAGTTTTTGAGTGAGGCATCTTTTACTGTAGTCCTGGCCTTTATTTTTAGCTAGTTTACTGTATGCACAGAAAAATCTGTGAGTTTATAACTGTCACCTGAATGTTCTGTAATGTCTTCTTATCCTTTTATATATTTCAGTGCATCTCTTGGAACCTGGTGATCCTCCGTTATTGCAGCAGCCTCTGCAAACATCAAAATCCGGTATTCAACAAATCATTGAGTGTTTTCGATCAGGTATGAAACTATGCCTGACCCTTAAGAAGTTCTTTACCTTGTTATAAGAGTTATTTATATTTAGTATATTAAAATAAACAACATCTGACTCCCTACATATTTGCAAACCATTGGTAGGTTTCTGGAATTAGGAGCTTGTTCCTTTTAATAAGGGTTTGCAGATAAAGTAGTGAAGATACAGCTCCTGCTTATAACTGTCTTTCAGAAACATTAGAAATCAGTTTGTTGTTCTGCTTTGTGTCATACGTCCTGCTGCTGTTCTTGAGTTTTTCCTAAAACTCTTGAGATGAAGAGAAAATTTAGCGTTTATTCAAATTTTTCAGAATTGCTTTATCATATTACTTTTAAGGTGTTCCTTGATTGGTTTGGGGAGTTGCTGTACATAGCAATTGCACCTTAGAATAAGGCCCAACTAAGCAGTTGGGTGGCCATGCTAGAGATGACTAAAATATTTGAATTCTTTCTCGCTGTTTCTATGCTTCTGGTACGGCAAACAAAAGACTTTATTTTCAAAATCCTTGGTGCAGGAATACAGATAATGCTACCATCTCTATGTTTCTAGATTATTGTATATAGAGCTGTTCTGCATATGAAATGTTTCAGCTATAAATCATCACTGCTATGTAATGGTGTGTGTGTCTGGGCTCAGTCTTGTAAAAGGGCACAATATTTAAGTTTTCCACTAGCATTTCAACCACTTAATACAAGAAGAAAAACTAGATGTGAGAGTCATCACTGATCAACTTTAATTTTAGTTTGGCTGAAATTGCAGAAGACTTCACATCTGTCAGGCTTCTTTATCTTAAAGAAGATTAATGGAACTAGTTGCAAGTACTCTGCCTCTGGGCTTCTTCCAGATTCTCCTCACTGGCAGGTGTTAAACTGACAGCTTACCTTGGCGTCTTCAGTCCATCTGCGCATGGAAGTTGGACAGAAGGCAGAAGGACTTAGACTGAGATTTTACTGGTTGATTTTGAGCAAGCAATATTTTATTACGGGAAGAAGCTATTTAGGTTCCTGCGGTAAAGAAACAAGTTAAAGCTGGACTATTGTCCATGACTATTTCAGACGTTTTAGTAGAAGCTTCTGTCATCCAAAGCCTTAAGAATCACAGATAAATTTGAATCTAATTTTTTTTTCCTAAAAATTAAATTACTTACTAAAGGCATAAACTCTGGTATTTGTGCCAGAGAAGTATTTGTAATAACCAGTATTCTCTCCCGATTTCTTGTGACTGTGATCTTATACTAGTGTCAACATTTACGCATATTAAGACAATTTGACAAAGTATCACCTGCCCCAGTTAGATATAACTACAGAATAGAGAAGGCATCAGTAAGCTGGAGGCTGCATATGCTGGCAGAGGACTGACAGCTTATTGCAACCATCTGCAGCTGGTGAAGAACAAGGAGATGATTATTTTTTTTCTATGCCTGCTGTGTCCACAAAACCACTGGATGTTTTAAATTTACTTGCTATTTCCAGGAGTTCCTAAAGATCTACAGTTTAACTCAAAAGGACTGATTCTTTTTTTACTCCCACCAGTGAAAATCTTCATAGTTCCATAAGGACAGTTTGAAGCCAGAGTGACTACTGCGTCATCTGTCTGACCTCCAGTATGTCATAAATCTTTATTCTCACCCAGTAATTCTTAAGTCCAAAAATTTGGATTAGACAAAAACATTTCAGTCCTAAATGGAAAGAGACTGAAATATCAGTATAACAGGAGACAGAATGAGGGACTTGTGTGTCTTTGATTGAGAAGCAGTGGAGAATTAGATGATTTATTTTTTTTGATTGTTTGTTTGAGAGAAGGGTTTGTGGCTAGGGCATGCATCAACAGCATGGCCAAATTTTGGTTGATCGTGTGCTGTCACCAAACTGGAGGCCTTTTGTTTGAATTATAGTTTGGTAACTTACTGGAATCTTGTTGACATAAAGCATCTTAAGTTTTGTTCAGCTGTTTTTTTGTTAGTGATTTTCTTTATATGGAGAAATTCAAGTGTTGGTTGGTGAGATTGGAGTCAACAACTTGCTTTTGGGGGAGCTCTGCACAAATTTTAAATTTAAAGTTTTCACTAAATCTAAATGTTTTTCCAGTAGTCTGTTTCTAAAAATACAGGTCAGGTGAAGGTGAGATTAGGAATGCTTCAAGAAAATACTTTGAGAGGAAAAGACAAGAAGCTAGGACTGTGGCCCAGGAAGGCATAGGAGGGGACAGAAACTGGATGGTAGCCTCAGGTAGTCAAGTTTGGGTCCCATTTTTAAGCAGTTGTTGAAGAAGGAGAAGTCACTGTGCTTTGCTAAAACCAAGCTGTAAAAAATTTTGTACTACTGCTACACCAAGAAATAAAACGTTGTCTTGGCAAGGCCCATTCATATTGAAGAACTGTTAGTTGTTCTGGAATTCTTAATATTTCAAAGAGTTTTGTTTATGAAATAGTTCTGCAGTGTGACTCTTGAGTTTGATCTTTAAATGTAATTCTTGAAGGGAAGTGCCTGTGACAACAGCAAACGTCAACTTCTCTTTCAGCTTGAAGAATATCACGGTGTTTCATAGTTGTCTGATGTTACTTATTCTTGGTTCAGTTTCGTTAGATTTTTGCTTGTTGGATTAATTCTGAATAATTTTCGTTTGTTCCATTAGTAGAAGAAAATTAAAATAGAGAAGTTAGCTGAACTTGGTTATCTAGTGTTTCTAATTTGCAGTTACCAAGCATCATTTAGAAACCCGTTGCTGACTGTAGGCACCAGGTTCATAATTTTCATGAGGTGAGAAATGGAGTGGGTTTGAAGTTTAACTTAAACTCTTTCGTTCTTTATGCAGGGCAGGAGCTGGAATACATCAACAATGCTAGGTCGAACTGTATCTTTGTGGTTTTTTTGTTTTGTTTTGTTTTTTAATATACAATGTATAATAATTTGGAAAACCTGCATATTTTGTCACACTGCCTGTGGTTTAATAGGAAAGTTCCTGATTTCAGTTATATGTATTTTCCTTTCAGCAGGCTGAAAATATATCTTCAGTTCTACTTTGTTGCCTAAGCAGCATCATCATCTTGATCTTGAGTCAGATGCCCAGATGTAACATTCCTTGACCTCTTTGTCATTCTCTTTGTTTTATTATATGCCCTCCCTAGGTTGTTGGGTTTTTTGTCTTACTGGGTGGTGATTTTACATGAAATAGCTGTATATATCATTTTTTCTTAGCACTGTAGGATAAACTTAAAGGAAAGCTATTGCAGGCTTCTTTAAATGTTCTAGGTGCTTATTCTTTTGTGTTGGGCAATTGTATTGCAGCAACCAGATACTGTAGTATGGACTCCTTCCTAATGGTAGCTGTTAGTTTTTATCATAAATTACTGCATTTTCCCTGCGAAATTATGTGTGTAGGTTTTTTTCCTCCTCAAACTAGTCTTGTTTTCACAAACTTGGAGTATGTATCATGAACTTACAGTGCAGTTAAGTAGCAGTAATGCAAGATAAAATGCTTTACAGTTGTCATGTTTTGAAATGTTTCCACTTTCATGGGATGATATGAACTAGAAGATGAACAGAAAATCTTTAAGTGCAACATTTCTTTTATTACAGGAACTAAACAACTTAAACATATTTTGTTAAAAGACGTGGACACCATATTTGAGTGTAAATTGTGCCGGAGTCTCTTCAGAGGATTACCAAATTTAATTACTCATAAAAAGTTTTATTGTCCTCCAAGTCTCCAGATGGATGATAGTAAGTCTTACTAACCAAAATGTTTAATAAAACTATCTGAAGTTGAGCAACCTATCTTTATGCCCCATTCATACAAACACACCAGAAACAAAATACCAAAAAAAGAGGAAGTAATTTTCAATAGTAACATATGTAGATCACTTTCACAGTAGTAAAGAAGCTACAGCACTAACTTAATATGCATTAACAACTGAGACCCATGTCAATGTCATAATGTGATAGCTAGTTTATACGTCCAACCTTTTACTGAAGAGTGTAGCTGTTAACACTTTTTATTTCTTCCCCTTTTTCTTTCCTGCCTTTTCCTCTTTACTATGAAAGATACCAAAAAGTGTGCCAAAGGACTGGGAACTTAATCTCAGAGAAAAGTGTGGGTCTAACAAGGCTTTTCAGTTTTAGAGCAGCATAGCTCTGATGGACTTCAGCTGGCTCGTATCAATATCCATATTTTTTTCCTATATTTGGAAAGCACACTTTGAAAGTTCAGCATGCTCATGGTGAAAAAATTCCAAAGATTATTCCCTGATGATTTTTTTTGAGATATGTTCTGTTAGCGTAATCATTAAGTAGTCTGAAAAAGTGCTGTAAAACAGGAAGGACTTTTTACCCTTGATAAAATTTATATAGATAGTACCATTTGGAAGTGACTGTGGAAGATGTTAAAAATGCAATGTTAAAAGATGGATTCTGAGCAGCAAAACAGCATATTTCTTGTACTGACACTCTTTTCGTGTATTGCTAGAAGGAGGAACTCTGACCAACTGTGGGTTTTTAATTAGCAGTTACCAGGAGTCACATCTTCAAGTCACCTTTTTGCTGTAGCACCCTGGCTTCTTAGTTACACCAGCACAGATACTTAGGGTATCATGATGGGCACTAGGTTGCTGAACTAATTTGGCATTTAAAACCGGGATATTACTGAGGCCTGTAAGATCGTGAATAACATAAAGGTAAATAGGAGCAATTAATTGTTTTTCTTCTTTTTTTTTTCTTCTTTTCTTTGTTTGTTTTTTTTTTTGTTTGTTTGTTTTCTTATAGTACACAGACTGTGGGGTGTCCAGCAAAATTGCCAGACAGTAAAACTATCAGTATTTCTGGTAAAACAAACAAAAAAATCAATTGCTTAACATTGTGGTAGCCAAGAATACAAATACTTCAAATGCATTTGAATAAACCTTTTGGAAACTAGATGTATTAAAACAGTACTTTAAAGGCAAACTTCAGCTTGAGAAGTTTACTGGCATCATCCTTTTTTCTTACTTTTTAAGTCTGCTCCAAGTCATTGTCAGGGCAGAACACAGGATGAACCTGTGGTGAACCTCGGTGAAGTTATTCTCTCTTGAAATAACTTCTTTGGCTCTGTTTTTATTCTTTTGAGAATTTAGTAATTTTTTTTTCCCCTGAATAATACCATGTTTTTCTGTCCTTAACATTTACTATCTTACTGTATCACCGAGCCTATTAACTGCTTTGGTATTACTAAAAGCTTTCCCTGTCCCAGAAGTTAAGTTCTCTCTCATCTACTTAAATCTTCATGCAGTGCTCAGGTTACACCAACATTTCATTCTTTCTTAAGGACTGTTCAGAATTCACAGATAAGAGGTTTTTTTCCAAGATTACGTTCCTTTATTAAAAACATCTGCTTCCAGCAGTAGGAAAATCAGTTTCTGATTTCCAAGGCTTAGTTGCACACCTGCAAAATAAGCTCAGTCATATGATGGTATTTTTGCAATTGATACAGATTTTTAAGTATCAGTTTAATTCTGGGCAAACTAATTTTTAGTTTGGCTGGCTTTCACATTAGTGTGCCACTAGGGTGTACTTCCAGTATTGGCCTTTAATAGAAAAGTAACTTGTGATAACAAGGATAACTGAAAGCATCTAAGTGTCCGAATTGACAGAGCAGTTAAAAGAGACTTTGAAATTTAAATAATTGGAAATTCTCAAATCATTAAAGAATACCTTTGCCTCTTTTCACAGATCTCCCAGATATAAATGATAAACAGAGTCAAGCCATAAATGACCTCCTGGAAGCAATCTATCCAAGGGTCGATAAGCAAGAATACATCATTAAATTGGAACCTATAGAAACTAATCAGAATGCTGTATTTCAATATGTTTCAAGGACTGGTAGCCCAGATGAGAACACTGAAAGCAGTAGTACCCCTGATCAAGCTCCAGTACAGATACAGGAACCCAGCACTGAACAACCCAAGACTGTTTCAGCTCCAGCACCAGTCCCAGCTGGGGAGACTGTAGAATTACCTCCTGCTGATCCCGTTACAAACAAGGTGATACCTACTCCTGAAGAACAGCCTCCAGCAGTAAATCCTGAGTTGGACTCTCTGGATAATTCTGATTTTGGCCACCAGTTGATATGTTGCCTTTGTCGGAAAGAATTTCATTCCAGACGCAGCGTACGCCGGCACATTCGAAAAGTGCACAAAAAGAAGATGGAAGAGCTAAAGAAGTTCATCGAAACAAAAAAGAAACCAAATCAGTGCTCTGTGAAAGGACGGAATAAGAATGTTCTTGTAGCATTAGGTAGAAGTTGTCCTGTGTGTTATAAATCATTTGCTACAAAAGCCAACGTAAGGAGGCATTTTGATGAAGTTCATAGAGGATTGAGAAGGGATTCCATAACTCCTGATATAGCTACAAAGCCTGGGCAACCTTTGTTCTTGGATACAGTTTCTGCTAAAAAATCCTTTAAGGCTCGAAAACAAAAGTCGTCCTCAAAGGCTGAATACAATTTAACTGCATGCAAATGCCTTCTGTGCAAGAGAAAATATAGTTCACAAATAATGCTGAAAAGGCACATGCAAATTGTTCACAAGATAACTCTTTCTGGAAAGAACTCTAAAAGAGAGAAAGGACCCAACAATGCTGCCAATGGCACAGAAATAAAAGTAAAAGTTGAACCAGCAGATTCTGTAGAACCTTCACCCCCTTCCGTTGCCCTTTCTCCGCAGAATGAATTGAAGGGAACAAATCATTCAAATGAGAAAAAGAGCACACCATCGGGACAGAAAAATAAAGTTAGACAGGACCCTGAAACCCCTAAATCGACTTCTAAATCAACCACTAAATCAACCTGTAAATCAACCACTAAATCAACCCCTAAATCAACCAATGCATCTGCTGCAGGTGGCCAGCAAAAAACCAGGAAGCCAAAACTTTCAGCTGGCTTTGACTTCAAGCAGCTTTACTGTAAACTCTGTAAACGCCAATTTACTTCTAAACAGAACTTGACAAAACACATCGAGTTACACACAGATGGGAATAACATTTATGTTAAATACTACAGGTGTCCACTCTGCTCTTATGAAACCCGTCGCAAACGTGATGTGATAAGACATATAACTGTAGTCCATAAAAAGTCACCGCGCTACCTTGGGAAAATAACTGCAAGTTTAGAAATTAGAGCAATAAAAAAGCCAATTGATCTTGTTCTAAATAAGGTGACAAAAAGAGGCCCTCAGAGGGATGAAACAAAACAGATTGGTTCAAAACAGGATGTCACCTCTAATTCTCCCAGTAAGAAGTATGAAGGAGCTGATGTTGGCATTGAAGTAAAAGTAACAAAAAACTTTTCTCTGCACCGATGCAATAAATGTGGTAAGGCGTTTGCCAGAAAAGCTTTTCTAGAACATCATAAGAAAACCCACAAAGCAAATGTATCTCATTCACCTGAGGAAAATAAAACCAAAGGCAGAAGTACAAGATCTAAAGCTCTTGTCTGGTGAGGAAAAAGAAAAAGTGTACTGTCTTTTTTGTTTTTGTAAAAAAACCCACAAAACAAAACCACTGCCTTTATTTTGTTGTTGTTGATTTATTGCTGTAAACATATTTTGTCATAGATTTTATGGGTTAGCAGCTTAAGTAATAAGGTAGATGTCAAAGTTGTTTCTTAAATTTTGTTTATAGTGTTTTGGAAAAGAGTTAATTTCTAAATTTGTCATCATAGGAAGTTGGAATAGAATATAGATTAAACTGTACTGAGTCAACTCTAAATTTTCTTAAGGCATCTATTTTAATCACGCGAATTTCTAAAATAGTATTTTTTAAAAATTAACAATACTTTGGTTTGGTTTGAATAATTTAACCTGTTAATTAACTGCTCTGTGACCCAGTTGAAGAACTACTAATGGTACTACAGTAAAAGCTCTGACAGAAAGAAAATCTTTATGATCAGATTGGAGTTACCGTTCGTGATTTTTTTCTTCTTTTTTTATTACTATGTATTGCCTGTGCCCTGTCAGCGAAAGGACGTAGAACAGTTACTTGGAATGTAATTTGGATGCGTAATTGCTTTGATTTAAAATCAGTATGAGTTAGGTGTCTACAAACACCTTTAAAATTATCAAATTCAGGATTTGATTCTTTTGATATATATATAAGCACAGGTTTGGAGACTTCTGGTCATTTAAACTGTTTAAGTCTCATCAAGAATTTTTGTTCTAAGCCTATACGTGTAGAAATCTGGCCAAGAATTTTCTAAACTTCTGCTTATATGGTACCCTTGGAATTCTTTTTACACTTGGAGGGGTTGTATTTGTGGTTTTTCAGTTTTCCATAGCCTTCACTTTTAAGATGGCCTGTTTTTATAAGGACCTTTTAAAAAAGGAAATAATGTATGTATATGGTCAGTTCATATTTCAGAATGACCAACTGCTACCTGAAGGTTGGGGGATTGTACAAAAAACTTTTAAGAGAGAAAATAGTAATACCTATAAGAGTTTTTAACATCCTTATGCAGAATTCTAGTGTATTTGGTGAAAAGAAAACCAAGTGTATGTGCCTTGTTCTGTATTTCAGCTCTGAAATGCTATTTCCTGGGAGGTAATTTGGTTGGAGTTCAGCTTTCTTAATGAATTGCCACCCAGCTATGTTAAATTGCAATCTAGTGCTCTTGTGAGTTTGTAACAAGTCCTGGCTAAGTGGGAAAGAACTTCAAAACTGAACTGAGCTGGACCCTAAATTATGCTGAATTTAAGAGGAGGAGCAACTTCTGCATTTTGATTAAGAATTAAAAATTTAGCCTTGTAAATTATTTATGTTGTGTAATTTAAAACAGAATTATATGGGTAAACTGAAATTATTAATTTATTCCCATTTCTCCTCAGATAGGTTCAAGTGATGTTCAGAAAGTGTGGAGTTCCATTTGAATGAAAAAGACTTTAGTTTGTTGTTGGAAATATTTTCATAAGCTGTTGTTCTCTTACTAAATTAGTAACTGTTCTGACAGCTTGTTGGTCAGTGCCTCCTCCCAAAACACTGAAGTAGCTGAAATGCACATGTGCTTCTAAATTAGCAGTTTTTTCTATGCAGATGAGGTTTGACACAGTGTAGAATGAACTCTCTGAAACAAAAAAAAATACCGGGGCAAGTTAATGAACAGTAGCTTTGGAAGAAGATTTTGGTTCCTCATTTAGGAAATCATCTTCAGAGAGCTCATCGTGCATACTGGTCCTCCCTGGTAGTTCTAACTGATGAACAGCTCTAACTTTTTTGTGATATCCTGCTTTGTCAAATGTTGTGTTATATACTGTTTTAAATTTTTTACAAATGAATGTATAAGAGCAAACAATGTAGTGAATGTTGGCTGAATTGTACTAATTTTTAGTATTTGCCATAACATCAGTTTGTTCATATTGACTAATTTCCCAGTTCTGGGAGTTTCTGAATTTCCGAAGTTACTTCAAAGATCTTCCATTTGTCATTCATAGGAAAGCTTTGTAAACATCTAGGAAGTTTACAACAATATCCACATTCCTTTATTCTTTAATTTTTTTTTTTAAAAATTATACACAAGCACTTTAATGATAGTTGCAGTTTATTTTTTGAAAGATCAACACACTAATGTTAATATGAAGGTAGTGAATATTTGCTGATGTATTATAGACAGACAATCTGTGCACAACCACTTATAATGTTAGCTTATTCCATTAAATATTAATAAAAGGGAGGATAGTATGGGAGAAACCCAAAATATTTTTTCTCTCAAGATCGTGAGTGACCACTATAGGTAGCACTTGACTTTGTATAATTTGGAAAATGTTTTAGATACCTTTTTTTAACATTTTAATCAAGATTGTAGTAACATGCCTACCATTATAAAATTCTTGGCAGGTGTAATACATCAGTGGTTTGGGGTTTTTGTTTTGTTTTGAGTTTTTGTGTTTTTTATTTTTACTTTTTAGAAAATATTTTGTTTAGTGATTTGTGTCAAATTGCTACAATTTGAAAGGTATTGTACACCAGAAGAAATACCATGTTTTTTATATAGGTTCACTCCCTTACTTAGGGAGGTGCCTCATATTCATATATACTTTTTGTATAAAATATATCTAAAAATGTTGATCACAAGATCAGGAGTAAAAATACTTTTATGGATAGAGAAATATTTGGCCCTGTTAGTGCATTGCACTAAAAATAATGTGAATGGGAACTGGACTGTAGCTGTTGCTCAAAATGTTATATATTGAATGTACATGCTTTTGTCTCGATAAATGTACTGTATTTGATGGAAAATAAAGCAGACTGGAAATCACTTTTAAGTGTGCAAAAACAAAAGGATGTTGTATTTGTAAACCTGGAGTAATCTGCCGCTCTACAAGTGGAAATTAAAGTGTTTGCATTTTTGTAAAATTTTCACTCTTTGATCACTGAAACTAATTGTTTGTAATATTCTGTTGTAATAAATGGGTTTTTCAATTATTATTAAAAGTTTGGCACTTGTGGAGTGAACAGTTCTCCACATTGATGGTTGACCCATGCAATATTCTTAGAAAATGCTCTAGATACTGGTCTTTTGTTCTCTGTAAAGATGTCTCTTCCTTTACTGAGCAAAGCCTGGTTTTATTATCCCTTTAAATCAAAAGTGAATGTTAACATTGAAGGAGATAGGTTGCTGTGCTGGATTTTTCTTATAAAAAAATGGTTTTGCATTGCAAATAACATTGGTGGCCATCTAATGTTACTTCTTTTATGGTTGGACTGTACGAAAAGGACTGCCATAATTGTTGTTTATTCTTTTGTAAAGGAAACTATCAAGCTCTTCATCGAAGTACACTTTAACTAATGGTCCTGAATACCTGTGGATTAAGATTAGGAAATTAAAGTGCAGACATAGTGGTAGAATAGCTGTTTGTTTCTCGGATGATCCTTGTGGTTTCTGCTCTGTGTTCTGGGTAAGTGTGCAGTGTGCATCTTGAAATAAGTGAAGGCAAAGTTACTCCTATTTCAAAGGTAAGGTTTCTTGTAAAAGATCTCCCAGTTGTGCGTCCATGTAGATAAACAGAGCTACAAATTTTTTTGTTGTAGTTGAAGCTTTGGGTAGTGTATTTCTAGAAAATGTGGTTTACTAATTTGGGATTGCCGCAACTTTTTTAAAATATCTTCCTATGAGGTTAAATCTACTCTTTTGAAGCACGAGTCTCTTTTTCATTTTGACTTGTGGAATAGCTGATTTCCCTTCTTCCAATAATGAAAATAAATTATTTGATTATGATGTGCTGATTCAGTTTACTGGTTCTTTTTAGTCTTCCCATCTTGAGTAGGAGGAGACAAAAATTTGAAGGGAGGGGTGTTAATTATTGCATTTAATTCACGCACTAGGTATTTTTCAACAAATCATGAGAACTTGTAATAAACCTTTTAATATAGTCAAGTTCCGTGTGGGCACTTCTCTGCAGGGTTACAAATCAATGTGTCTGGATATGATTTTTTTTAGCTGATGCAGCCTTGGATCGTTAAGGCACGTTGGTTTGCCTCGTTTTGATTGCAGTAGGCAAAGACGAATGTAAATTCCATAGTGGATCTCCAGAATTAAAGTTGAGTCTTGTTAAAAAGATTTTTATTTAGCATGAATGTGAGATACCTTACAGAAAGCTTTGAGAATGATCTATGTATTCTGTCTGGAAGCCTGTGATGATTTATTTTTTTTCCTTTTAAGTAATAAGTATCTGTTACTGCTAAGACTTTGATGGTCTTGTTTTAATTGATGTGAAATCCTGCATAAACAATTGATACTCACTGATAGTGCAGGCATCAGCCGTACTGAAGTCTAATAAAGTGCTGGCTTCTGTCCCAAAACCACCCTTTCTTTAATAATTTCCAGCTGAGGGTGTCTGAGCTTCTTGATGTTATTTTTTTTTTGGTGTGTAATTTTGGAGTGTTTCTCTATTGTACTTGGTTTTTCTGTATGGAATGTTAGATTCCATAGCTTGAAGTACTTTTAGTATATCTTCTCAATTTTATAGGAGGATCAAAGGAAACTACTGTGGGGGTTTTTTTAATGATTTTTTTTCTGGAACAAACTTAAACCTACTGTGTGAAGGATTTGTGTGACTGATCAAGTGCTTGAAGTCCTTTGAAAACAAGATCAGTTTTGACTGATGGTTGAAAGAACTGTGGGTTGATCATTTCTCATCATTTCATTTTGCTGAACAGTGAAATACAACTGGTTAACCACAAAGGTAGACCAGTATGTTGGCTGGGAGGTGGGGGGTAGAGAACGGGAAGGCAGTAGTTATAACTGATGGAGAACACCTGGTGTTTGTACTAACGAGAATTTAAAGAGGGACCACTCGCTGGGTTCATTGATCCGTTTGGGAATGATAATAAAGACCAATGACATCGTCGGGTCTATTAGAAGGGGAGTAGCTAGTAGGTCGGGAGAGGTCCTCCTGCCCCTCTACTCTGCCCTGCTGAGGCCACATCTGGAATATTGTGTCCAGTTCTGGGCCCCTCAGCTCAAGAGAGACAGGGAACTGCTTGAGAGAGTCCAGCGCAGCCACAGAGATGATGAAGGGAGTGGAACATCTCCCTTAGGAGGAAAGGCTGAAGGAGCTGGGTCTCTTTAGCTTGGAGAAAAGGAGGCTCAGGGGTGACCTCATTAATGGTTATAGATATTTAAAGGGTGTCAGGAGAACAGAGCCAAGCTCTTCTCAGTGATGTCCAATGACAGAACAAGGGGCAACGGGTGCAAGCTGGAGCATAAGAGATTCCATGAAAACATGAGGGAAAACTTTTTAACTGTGAGGGTGACAGAGCACTGGCACAGGCTGCCCAGGGAGGTTGTGGAGTCTCCTTCTCTGGAGACATTCAAAACCCGCCTGGATGCGTTCCTGTGTGACCTACTGTAGGTGATCCTGCTCTGGCGGGGAGTTAGGCTAGATGATCTTTTGAGGTCCCTTCCAACCCCGATATTCTGTGATAAAAGTGTTGTATACTTGGAACCATGTCTCAAATGAAGAAACGGTATCATGGACTTTGGAGGATTTAATGTTGCCACTAGCAATGCTGGCACGGGGCTTGTGAAGTCTGGATGGCTGAGGAGGATGCCCTTGTATCTCGCTATAATGTTATTCCTAAGAAGCAGATTTTACCATCATAGGTAGTAGGATAGAGGTTCTCTGTCACTGATCCACTGCACTAAATTTATTAGCATCTGGTAATACGGGTATTTTTTTGTTGTGATGATGGTTATTTTTCTGTCATTTCAGTCTATGGCAACTCAGATTTATCTGGTCTGTCCTCTCAGCACAGGCCTTTCTGGAGTCATAGCTAGGTCAACTTCCTTGGCTGGACTGGATTTGCTCTTTCACGTTAGTTATGTGCTCTGGGCCTGAGAGTCAGCTCCTTTATTAGGGGCAAACCAATCTGGCTTGATGATTTTACCATTAACAGCCATGGGATGTTACTTGAAAGAGCTCTGGGGCAGAACATAAGTCTGAGCTTTGCAGCGTATCTTGTCTGCACATACTCTTACACTTTTCCTCACCCATGCTCAGATGTTTTATTCTCCAGGATGTGGTTTTATGGTTCTCCTCAGGTTGTGACTTTCTGTAGTTGTAACTTTTCTGGGCGAGTAAGGTGGTTTAAAGTCAATCTTGTGTCAAGGCAGGTCAAGGAGCAGATGACTACAGGGCACAGCCAGATTGTTCCTGCAGGGTTTCATTAACCAGGTGAGGATGCTCCACTGGTTATTTGCTGCTCTTCCATTTCCATGCATGGTTCACCTGCCTGGTTTTCTGAAAAAACTATTGTTAATTTGAAGGTGTTAATATTTTATAAGGTGAGATATTATTTGTTAAGCACTGGAAAGGACTGCCAGGGAAAGTGGTGGAGTCACCATTGTGAGAGACTGTAAAGAAGGATGTCTCAAACATCCCAGATTCTTATCTCATCTTGCCTCTCGTGCTTGAGCTGATTAGAGGAACAGGGCTCCTGCAGGGATAGTCTGTCTCCTTTGTGTGTTGATTGACTTCTAAGTAAACCATATCAATGGAACAACATGATAGTTGAACTGCACCTACAGTCAGGTCAGTTACAGGGGAACTCAACCACCAGAAATCCCCAGAAGAACCTCCCAGGTAATCCCCCAACTCATTTGAGGAATCTTCTGGAAGATGTCACAGCACCTGCATGGAAATTAATACAGACTCCATACAGACTGTAGGAGGAGGTTTGGTTTGCCAAATGCCATAAAAATGCAACTTACTGAGCTACAGGTTACGGGCTCCATCATCCTGGATCCAAAAACACCACTGGACACCACTGGAACCCAGAGTGGTGATCCTTGGATCTCCTTTTCCCTTTTCTTTCCTCTTTTCTCTCCCCTTTCTCTTAACCATTCTATTTCCCTCTAATAGAAACCCAATATTCACAATTCCTTCATTAGCTGTTGCTTATTAATTATTGCTCAATATATCTTCTGCATTGTCTGACTGTTGCTGTGGTTGCACTTCTTATGTTGTCTGTAGAAATCCCAAACCCAAGTTATGATCTGACGTGAACCCAGGAGTCATATTAGTCTGGATGTGACAGTCATTCCTGGAGATTTTTAGAAGATGTGTAGATGTGGTGCTCAAGGACATGGGTTACTGGTAGGCTTGCCAGTGTTGGTTTAACGGTTGGACTGGATATTAAAGGTCTTTTCCAACCTAAACCATTCTATGATTCTACCTTATACTTAAAAGAGGTGTGGCTGTGCAAAATACAGTAAAAGATTTCCTCCATTACAGTAGATTTAAATTCAAACTATCACACTCTCTCTTTGAAGAAGCATTAACTAAGCTAACTAAAGACAACTAAAATGGACACATTCCATCCTTTAAATATGAAAAGCTGCATTTTCCTTCAAGAATACATTCATGATATTGGCAGGTAAATAAAGATCAATAATTTATGTCAGATATGAAAGTGGGAACAGCTTTCCAAATTCATAGGGACGTGTCTCTGCATGGTGCTCAAACTGGTAGTTGATTAGGTGGTGTCTGGGTTTACAAGATTTAAGATCAGGTATATATACTGGCTCAGGGTACTTGTTCCCATTAGTATAAATGAGGAAAACAAGGTGCATGCCTCCAATCTTGAACTTTCCAATCTTGAACTTGCTCAGAAGTGAACACTTCTGAAGTGAGCACTTGCATATGGTAGACTCCTCTGTGCTATTTCATAATTTTTTCTGTGAATATGAGAGGCTTGGGAATGGACAAGGATATAAGTAAGGATACATGAAATGATCTTTCTGGTATCCTGACGTGGAATTGTGCATGTGTAGCACATCAGTACGAAAATGAGAAAGTCAAGAGAATGTTGATGGGCTGCTTTGAATTTCAACAGCAAAGCTGAGGTACATATATTCTTAAATGATGGGGTTGAGTTGATCCGAGCCTTGAGGTGAAACTGTCCCACATTTTCTTTTAAATGCCTGTAACAACAGCCTTCCAGCCTGTGAAATATGGATGCTATTAGAACGAGGAACAATACTTTGAATCAGAACAGAATCTACTAGTTTAAGTGTAAACCCCCATGAAACAATGCAGCTCCTTCTGCCCTCTTTTGCACGCAGGTGTAATTCTTTCCAGTATGAGCTAACGTTCAGAATCTTTCTAGTTTGCACCAGCTACCTGCTATTTCTCCTGAGGATTGTCAAAGACTCTTTTCCACCATGACTGTAGCAAGTCTCTTGCTTTTCTTAGAAGCCCACAAGTGTTATTGCAGGCTCCCTCCTTCCCATATTCGTCCGGCAGCCTGGAGGCACCTCCCAGCTGACCTCACGTTCTCCTTGGGGAAGGAGCGGTGGAAGTATCCTCTTCCTTGCTTCTACTTGCCACTTGCTGAGGGGAGTAGCAGCAACTGTCCCATGGTAACCCAGTGTTTGGGGGTTGGGTTTTTCTGTTCGTTTTGTTTCAGTTTTTTTAAATGTATCCTATACATTATCTGTGTTCTCATTGCTTAGGGAGGGAGCTACTGTGGAAAACCATTTGGAGACTGATGGAAAAGCAGAAAAGCAGAAACCTGCCTTTGTGCGAGATCTTTGGTGATGTGCACTGACTACTCTTCTCTCTTGGTGTCAATAGCTAGAATTACCTCTGGTGAACCTATGACTCCTGTAAACATCCTTCTGAGGGAACTGCCTCAGCCCTTGTGATGTGTTGTTACCAAGACGAGTAGGCACACACTGTCTTTGGTTTCATTATTTAGAAAGTAATAGTACCAGAGTGGACTGTGGTGACTCTTCAGGAATTTAATAAACTCTTCCTATGATCTGTGATTGGGGGCATCTTGAGAACATCATAAGCATTTTGTAGGGGGTTTGTTTGCTCATATTTTTAAAAATAATTTTTATTTGTTTGTTCTGTTTGTGATTTTGGGTGAGTTTTTTGTTTTATTTTTTAGAAAATATGTTTTTTTCTTAATGAAAATGTTAACACTCTTTACCCTTGACTAAGTACCCATCTGAGTCCTATTAAAGTGATTGATCCATTTTAAGTATATTGTGTTAATGATTTCAGAACACTGAATGTCTCAGGCAGGTACATAAACATCTTTTAAAGACTTTTAACTGCAGTGTCATTCCTAGAAACTGAAGCCAAGTGTTTGATAAGGCAGAGTCCTGTAAGTGAAAATGTTTCTACGTGGTATAGAAACTATGTTGGAAACATACTTGAAACTACTAACAAATTAGGCATTATGACAATGGTCTTCCACACTTAGATTACTGAAGGGACTATTTTCTCTAGTAGCTAAGGCTGAGATCAGTTCCATTTGTACAAGCTACAGTTTTTGCAGTGTAACAGCACACAAACATGTAATAAATTATACTTCATCTTGCTCTTGCTATTCTGAGTTACAGTTTAATTATCATTATTTCATTATTCTACCTCCAGACTTTTTTTTTTTTCCCTGCTATTCAGGGTGATACTGGATATATTCTACTTTGGTTTTCAGTAGGCTATCTTTTAGTTTACAGTCATCTCATCAGGCTGCAATGATAGGATGTTTGTTTTCCTTGTCTTATATCTCTGTAAATGGTAAGGCAACTAACTGATTGCAGCAATGCAAAGTCAGGTATTCAGTTATGTTTTAAGTGAGTCTTTCAAAAAAATTTCATCTTGGAAAAACATGTACTGAGAAGCATGGAGGATACCTTTGAAACTCTCTGTGAATGCATGCATAGCCATGGACTGACTCATGGTGGTAGGAAACTGCAAGCGAAGTGTTAACATTCTTGTCTCCAAAACCAGACTAAGATACTTCTGCCTCTTGAAATACAGAGCAATATATTTTTGTATCTCGGAGCCAGTTTTCTCATCTCAGTAGATTGGTTTCTGATGCCTACAACAGCGTAACACAGGGCAATGTAATCTAAGAGTAGTAGAATCATTAAGACATTTATTTGAACAGGTTTGGGGGCAAGGCAAGGCCTAATATGTGAGTAAGGATCTCTTAAAGATGGATAAAACCAACAGTGTAACTCTAACAGCTACAGTAACACAGGTACAGAACAATTCCCTTATTATTTCATATAAAATCTCTTCCCTTGTGGAAAGCACTTGTTGTTTTTCTGCATCCATCAAGCAGTAAGGTGGTCATCTTACTCAGCCGTGTACTCCTCAGTCCAGTTTTTAACATTCGACTCTTTGTCTGTGATTGAGCTTTACTGAAGTATTATTTATCTGCTTATTGTTTTAGCTTCTTTAAACGATTTTTTGGAAGTTAGATTTTTTTGGAGATCTGTTTTGAAAGTTGTTTTGAACTCCCTTGGCATTTGACAATGTTGCTTCAGTGATTTTTTTTTTTTCCTGGAGTGTGATGCGATGAAACAAAACTGATTTGGAGCTTAAAATTTGGCTACTGAGTCTCCCAGAAGGTATTTTTGAAGGAGACAAGGAGGAGCAGGGAGCGATCCAGGCAGGAAAATTGTGTATCTTCTTATATTTATGCCTTTACAAATGGATTAGAGAAACATTTGCCAGGAGCAGTATTTCCTTCCCTGCACGAGGCACCTAGGAAATGTCTTGAGAACTTCAGGCCTTGTCCAACCCTGTTTTTCTTTTTTCTCAGTTTTTTTTTGTGTTCCTGAATCAGAAGTGCTTATTTTTCTCTCTTTTTTTTTTCTTCTTTTTTTTTTTTTTTCTTCTTTTAAGGTGAGCTTTGGTGCCCTTGAATTGTTTTCTCCATAGTCATTAGCTCCTCGTTCCAAGCCAGTGAATGGTAGCACATAACTAAATTCAAATCATTAAGAGATCCTGATTTCTCCTGCTCTGAATGGTCTTGCTCCCTGTGGAGCCTCACCTTCATTTTACCTTTGGACCAAAAATAAATGAATTAAATAAACAAAATTCAGCAGAGTAACTAGGTAACTATGGTAAGACCCATGAAAGCACTTAAGGCTGGTGTACTTCTTTGAACTGCTTTATATTAAGTGTCTGTGAGAGCAACAGGGTGATTCCTGCCCTGCAGCAGAAATCTTACAAATTGCTTTTGACTTCACTTTAGTATTAAGGAGTGAAGGGCTTTGGGCAAGTGTTTTGTATGTGGACAGGAAGGGCCGTAGGGCTATGGATACTATTAGGTTGTGTCTATCCACTGCCATACTGCCATGTCCTCTTCCCTGGATGAGAGAGATACCAGAAGAGGAGTGGCAAGACCCTGAGCCAGGAAGAAATCTGGCTTTTGGAGCGGTGGCTGCAAACAGAACAGCAGAAAATCTTGGTGTAAGAAGTGGACGTGAAGAAAACTGGGCAGAGCAGCTCGAAGATGGTGAGGAATAAGGCTTTCCAGGTCTGCAGTGGAAGGCTTTTGAGGAGAGAGCCTGAATGTGTGTGAGGAGCCAGTGCAGAGGAAACCCAGCGATGCCTGGAGCCCACCTGCACCTCTCGGTCCTTTTCTAGGCTAGAAAGGGCCAGGTGGGCAGTTGGACTGCACCTCCTCAGCTCCCTCCGGAGGAGCAAATGAAAAGTCATCAGTCTGTGTCCTAACTGTTTTCAAAAAAGGCACTTCCAACATTCCCTTCTACTGTAACCTGTCACCCGAGTGACTTGGTGTCACCGGGCTTTAAATGGCAGGGACTATCTGAGGGGGTGATATCGCTGAACTAGCCGCGAGATGGCAGCACGCATTTTGCTATCGTGAGAGAGAGCTCCACAAGGACTTCCAGGGTGTCAAATCCACGAATACTTATAGTATAGCCGGTTTCTGTAAGCACATCCTTGGAAAAAGAGGATGATATTCTAAAAGTGAAGACAAATGACTGTGGAAAAGTCACCCTTGGTCAAGTGTCTGATGTAGGAACATGTCGTTAATGTGATTTCCGTAAACAGTTTCTAGGCTGCGACATTTGAAATTCTGGAATAATGTTTGTAAGGATGAAGACTTTGAGTTTGCTTGGTTGCATTACTTTTTGTCCCCAGGGATGTGAGATAACTGAGGACAACGCATTGTAACAGTGTTATGTGGCACCTGCTCAGACACTTTCTCAAAATGAGCCCATCAAGAGCCTGTGCAGCTCAATAGCTTTTAAGTGTAGTGCTGTTATTTAATCCCTTACCAAATAAGAGCAGAGGAATTGTACTTTATTAATGTCTGTTACCTCCTCCAGGACTCATTTAACTTATCATCTACATTTAAAAAGAAAAATATTGACAGCAAAATTACCTCCACTTTTTAAAATGCAGAAGCTTTATCTTGGGGATGGTGGAAGAGATACCGTAAATAGAAATTTCTGCATTGTTATGTTATTTAGTAACTGTAAACATCTTATTTTCAGACCTTGAACCCTATTATATTCCAAGACTTATCATTTCAAAAAGAGAAACATGGGTTATATCTACAGGTAGATACCATCTTCTGTACACTTTTGGTACAGACAACTACTTAACTTCAAGTTAGTGAAGCTTCCACCAAAAGAAAAAAAAACAACAAAGCAATAATTAATGTACTTTCCAGATAAGTACATTTCCTTTATGTTGGTAGCTATAATGAGACATATACAGGTCAGTATAGTGAATACTCTGTGTCTTGGATGATGGCTAAAACTCATAATGCCACATCATTTTCACAGCTTATAATTCTGCCTGGGGAGAAATGTTTATGTGAAATGTTTAAAAACATATGCAGTGAGGTCAGTTATTCTGTTTGTACACAGTCAAATCAGGCCTCTTCAGGACATGTGGGATTTAACACCTGGATACCGATCAGTTGTCTCTGGGCCTATTTGTGTGTGCAAGCTCTCCGTGGCACTTCGTGTCAGATTTATTGGATCCACACAGCGCGCAGCTTAAATTTAATGCTTATGTGGAATGATGGGATTGCTGCAAATGAGCGCTCTGCAGTGGTTATATCTGCAGTTCTGAAAATCCAGAAATCTTGAATCGAGGTACTAAATTCTCAGATTGCAGACGAAAAAATTAGCACCACATGGATACTATGGGAGTGCACTGAGTCAGTGAGCAGACTGTCCAGCTCATCAGTGTCACAACCACTCGAGCTCCCAGCTCATCCTGACCTGCAGAGCAGCCCCACGCGTGCTGCTCTCTGGGGCGTTCCTGCTGTACCCCAGCCCTTTGCTGCCCACAGCACCTGCTCTGAATGCAGTATCTCTGCCAGCTTCCTTCACACCACAGCCCTTTGTGAGAATGAAGAGAGACGTGCTTGTGATTCCCAAGAATGCTATTCCTCTTTTGGCCTTCTGTTGATCTCTGCTTGCAGCCAGTCCTTTCAACCAGGTCAGATCTCTTACTCCCTCTAAGCTTAGAGATATGCAGGTGACTCAAGCTTCAGCTTTGCAGAGTGAAGAGTACGCTGCAGGATCTGAAGAGCTTCAGTAGGAGAATCATTCCATCCTCTTATCCATCCCACCATTGCTCCTATACATCTTATATTTTATATAGTTACAGCATATACCTTGCAACCAGGTGAATTTAACAGACATCTGACAGCACAGGAAGGTTTTTGAGTTGCATCAATGGTAGAATAGATTATTATTTTCCTCCTGCAGTGTATGCATTGCTTTAAGGTGAATGAAATGCTACAATTACCAGCATGAACTTTCACTCTTTGCTATTCATTTGGGATTGGCAGATCCTTCTGTTTTAGCTGAAAGCAGAAGTTCAGTAGTTTCTTATAGATAAATGGTGCCCTGCAAATTTTAACCAAATTCTGTTTTTTATCAAGAGAAAAGAGAATTGATCTCTTCAAGGGAATAAGCTCTTCTTTTAGGGCTATCATTGTGTTTCTGGTAATATCTTCAAGCTAACTGAGACAAAGAAGCACGTGGTCTCCAGCTCACTCCTTCCCCCACCCCCATTTCCACAGTGATATGGAGGGAGACAATTTCACTAAAAAGGCTTAAGGGTTTGAGATTAAGGACAGGGAGGGTAGTAATCTACCATTTAAGACGATAAGTAAAGAAACAGAGTGACTTGGGGAGAGAAACATAATTTAATCCACCACCACCATTTACAAAGTAGGGAAGTAAGAGAAATACATCAATAAGTATGACTCGACCTTAAATACAGTTTGTGTGTGTCCGTGTCCTATCTTCCCGGCTACCTCCTCCCCCCTATCAGTGGCCCCCTGCAGGGGGCAGGGGGTTGGGGGTGCAGTCCATCTGGCCATTACTCATTGTCCATGGCAGCTCCTCCTTGAGAAAGAGGGCTCCTCGCAGGCTCTCCTTCCTGCCCTGTGGTGTCCACCTCACAGGAGGCAATCCTCTTCCTCCTCGTGGGCGAGTCCATCGGGGCCATGGGTCGATTCAGGCACATCCCCCACTGATGCTCGGTCCTTCTCCCCTCTGACACGGGGCTCTACCCCTACTTACGCACGTTGGACGTTCTCGCCGCCATCAGACCCCTCAGCCGGCAGGCAGTCACCTTCCTGCCATCTTGACCATCACGGGCTTCAGGGAAAGGTCCTGCTCTGGCAGCCTTCTCCCTCTCCTTCTCCTCAGGGACTCTTCTCCCCCTTTTTCTTCTCAGGGTGATGTTCCTTTGTTCTCCTCTCACCTCCCTCTCCTCCAGCACAAGAACTCCCCAACATTAAAGACAGGACAACTCAAGATAAGATGAAACCAAAAGAGAGAAAAAGAATAATGGGGTCAACTTTTAAAAATCTTGGTGGCAGAGGCGCTGATTGGCCTGGCCCTGGCCAGGGGCAGGTCTGACTCCTACCTGGGGGTAGGGAAGGCTCTTGAAGTTTCTCATGAGTCTATCTCCACTTTTCCAAAATATCCGATCAGACTCAAACCTATGACAGCCAGTTACAATCATTAGAGAGAAAGTATTCTTCCAACATGTAGACTATTTTTATCTACAGGGGACATGAATGAACAGGATGCTCCACCTGCCAAATTCACTGTCCTGGTTTCATTGCCAGCTGATCCACAGGCTAGTCACTATCCCTAAGGAATGCTCAGCTTTTGATGAGCCCCAAGAGGCCCCACAGCACCAGCTTTCCCCCAACTCATTGAGAGTGCGTGAGGCATGATGCAGTATGTGGCATCACCCATTTCTGGATGGGGTCTCCCATAGAGTTCCAGCCAAATCCATCCATAGTGCTGAAGGACCAATTTGATGTGCTCATTGGTGTTTGTGTCTGCATTTTTTCATCTAAACAGACTTTTAGGTAGGTCTAATATCTACTCTAATGTGAGTGCCTGTGACAGGACTGCTGACCATTGCAGCAGTATGTGTCGAAGGACCTTGGGACCCCCTGAGACTTAGTGACTTTCTTAATGAGTTTGTACCTCCTTTTTCCTCCTTTCCAAGCCTATAGTATCCACTACAAGGGCTATGCTAACTTATGCAAATTTTATGTTGACACAAGTAAGCCAGTTAATATGTATTTCCATTTGTCATAAGGCAAAAGGCCAGACTGTATTAATACTGATACTTTCTAGATAGAGACTTCCATCTCCATTGAATTGTGCTGAAAAATAGCCGTGTTAGATCTACTCAGACAGGACTGTGGAATTTTTATGGCTTTTAAATAATCTGCCAGTGCTATAAATCTGTACAGGAGGTCTTATGTTATAAACTCAGTGCTACCCTATAATGGAAGGGTGAAAGAAGATTTTGGCAGAGAGTCCTGTAGTCTTCTTCAGAAGGACGCCAAGCAGCTACTCTCTATGAGATATTATTCCTGTGAAGACTGCTAGAGAGGTATATACTTGGATGGAGATGTCAAGAATAAACACTAAATGCCTTTTATGTACTGCCTCTGTGAATTATGATAACGTAAATTTTTTAGTTCAACTCAGGTTTATATTTGTCTTTGATTTTATGCTTAGTATTCACTTCCGTCTTCATACAGGTGTAATTTAAAGTTATGAGTCTGGAAAGGACCATAATGATGTGGTAATCTGACCTGAATAGTAGAGGCCATAGATTTCTGCCTAAACTTGTGCCTACCTTAGACTTGTCCCCTCTGGCTGACTTTCAACAGGTTACTAAGAAAATCATGATTTCAATAATAATCTTCTACTGCTTGTTCTCTCCCCAACCCCAAACACACTTTTGCTATATCCTGTTACCTGTCTCCTGCTCCTTTTGGCAATTTCTGTCATGCTTCATGCAGATGGAGCTCCTTTAATCTGTAGTTAATTGCTTTCCTGTTCTTCTAATAAAGCCTGAAGACTTGTTTTTCAGTAAGGAAAAAGGATTTTGTGTTAATTAGCCTCTGTGCATGTAGTTTGAGAAAAAATATTCATGGTTTTGTGTGATGGGACAGTAGGAGTCCTGAATCTAATCTGTGCTCTATGTCAAGTGTTCATGAAGCTGTTACATACCATAATTACTTTCAACTTTTATTTTCCATAGCAGGTGCTATTCTTTCATTAAAATCTGAGAAATAGGAGTTGGTCTCTTAATATAGTGACCTAGCTTTAGAAGAAACTGTTTTTTTATTTCTGATCTAATTATGTGTTTTTCTTGATACCTATTGTCCCTGCCTGCTGAAATAATAAAAAAATGGAATACTTTAAATTATACATAGTAAATGCATTTACTCTTTGATACGTAATAGTTATATATGGAGTCTGAAATGCTGCCTTTAGAATATAATGAAAGTTTACTGAGCAAAAGTTGTGAAGAAGTGTCTTGCCCACCCATCTGAAGCCCCCACTTTATTATTTCAATGACAGGTACATAGAGTATCAGAAATCTTAAAGCTGATCTAATATTCCCAACCTAGTCAAGGAAAAAGGCAGGTAATTTTGATGGCCTCCAGAGAGAAATCATCTTTGCCCTAATTTTGGGCATTTAAATAATCCACAAAATATGATTAAGCACCTTTCCAGACAGGTGACATGGGCATGCATTGTTGGAAGACCATTTTACCAAGTGAAAGTAGACATTTAAGTTAATTGGAGAACAAGATTGCTTTGTATAATGCACAAGAGTGGTGATTTCATTTAATATTCTTAGTACGTTAGGCAAGGAAGAGGTTTATGTTTTCCTTGAAATAAGTGTTCAGAGTCTTGAAAAAAAATAATTTTTTAGTGTCATCTTTTCCCATAAGTGGAAGCTAGTAAGTAGTGCACAGGCAGAGTGCATTTCTGTAGTGTGCAAAAGTTGCTTATAAATGCTAGATCCTTATTTTGTCATTTAATTTACATAACCACCATATGGCAACAGTCCATCTACCACATACTTGCTGTAACTAATTTTAACATTATTATTCATCTTTTTTTCCAGTAACAGAAGGAAAGAACTTCTGCTGTTTGAAATTGTATACGTTACCCAACACGTAGTAAAATGGTGTGTTCTCCTTTAGCTATAATGCAGTCTCATCACTGCAGAGACGAAAACTAGAAAACAGAATACGTAGAACAGGAAAACTAATTCCTGAATTACTTCTGTATCTTTAGTGACATTTTGTTTTGGTCCAGCTTTAAGGTTTGATTGAAAGCATGAAAGATGTTGAGCTGAATATTTGCTCTGTCTATTGGAAAGAGCAGAGGAGAAGCTGGCCAAGATCTAGATTAGCTGACTGATCTATAAGATGTAGTTTCTAAGCCAGATCATTAAGCCTTGAAAGCTAGCTATTAATCATCCATAAAGGCTTTTGTATCCTCTGTAGAGCATTGCTTAGAGAAAGCAGAAATAGCCTTGGTGTGTGCATGAGAAATTGGAGTAGAGCAAGCCGCTCCGGACCAAGTAAAGCCTGAGTGCTAATCTGGGGAGGGCCGAGAAATGAGAACACAGCAAGGCATGGCTGTCTAATCAGTGAAAGAGGCTGGCTACTCATGGTGAAGAGTTTGTTTTTAAATGATGCAGGATGTTAAGTTTTTTTCCTTTTTTTTTTTCTCCTCTTTTTTGTGTGTGTCTAAGCATGTCAGAGCCAAAAGGGACATTTGGAGCTTGTCTACTCGAAGGCAAGGAGGAAGGTTTGTCTGACCTCTTCTTCAGGCAGTCCCTTCCCACATTTCACTGTTCTTGTCAATGGAAAAATTCTCTTGTCTTGAAGTGGAAACCTTGCTGTTAAAATTTAAGCTTGTTACTTTTTCTCCTCTCCTGGATGGACATGGAGAACTGTTCAACCTCTTCCTGGTGCAGCATTTTATGTGCTTGAGAGCTATTAGTATATCATGTCCTAGTCTTATGTTCTTTGGATTCAAAACTCACTGCTCCATGTTTCCTCCAGGACTGTGTTTCCTAGGACTGTTCTTTCAGCTCTCCTCTGCATTCCTTACAGTTGGCCCACATGAGTTTTTACGTATTTACTTATTTTACGTATTTACTTATTTTACATATTTACTTTATTTATTTCTGTATTATGAGAACAAGGCAATACTCAGAGCTGTGCCTTGTAGTGCAGAGAAGAATGTTTTTGTGATTTTTTTTCCCCCCTGGTGTTCTGCACATAATATTCCGGTTAGTACCTAAAGAAACCTACCATAATTTGATGTTGACTTAGGTTCAGCTCCTGTTTGATGTTGTTCAAGGTCCATTTACAAAGAGCTGATTTCTAATCAGTTGTTTCCTGTTCTGTACTTCTCTTGTTCCTTTGCTTTTATAATATCTTAATTTTATCCCTGTTGGGGTGCATTCTGTTTTCTTTTCCCCAGACCTTATTTCCATTTTTGTAAGATTATTTTGTCCTTTGCAATACTTTCACTTCCCTTTATATTCTTGCCATCTGTAAATTTAATATGCATTCTCTGAATCATGGAGTAAATACTGAAATGTACTGCAGCCAGGACAGACCCCTGGAGAACCCCGTGTGACGCATCCTTCTGTTCTGATGCTTACTCATACATGACAATGCTCTGGGATAGATGCGATTCTAAATTCCTAATTTGAGAATCTTCAGGCCACAGGACTGTAATTTTTGCTTTCTCTTGGCTTTATGTATCTAGTTCAATTAATTCTACCTACTTAGTTTTGGAAAATATATATAATCGTGACATCTAGAAGGATGCAGAAGTTTAAAAAATATTAGTCACGAATACAGTCACTGCTTTCAAACATAGATCTCAGCCTTTATTCCTCCTATCTGAGGACAGGAAAACTTGCTATTGCATATTGTTCAGGCCTGTTTGCAAAGGATGAATTAGCTGATACGGTGGAAAAAAAGGAAAGAAAGACTGTGGTGTACTCTCCCCGCTCCTCTTGCCAACTATAATGTCTCTCTTCAGATACAGTTTATCTCAGTTGGCAGCAGGTCCTGGAAACTGAAATGAAGACAAGCTTCGTGGCTAAAGAAAAAGGCATTTGTGAGGTTTTTTTTTGTTTTGCTTAGCCTGTCCTTTTTTAAAAGGTACAGGGTTGTACCAACAAAATCAGTGTTTATCTTATAGCATTGTTCCATTCAAACTGTGTTTTTCACAGGGAGATCAGCAGGCATTAGAAACCACTTTCTGAAAAGCACATCTTGTTTTCAGGTGCTGGGGGTTAACAAGGAGTTGAGTATTTATGTCACCTTTTTTTTTCTTTTTTTTTTTTCCCTGAAAATACAATTTTGCAAGGAAGACTACTTGTTTTGGTGCATTATGTGTACTTTATAATATTTCCAATTGTTCTGGAACATTCTTCTCTAAGCTTTTTCACATGCCTCAGGTGATGTCACCTCATCAGAGCAATAGCTGCCTCCTCACTCTTAAACTCACTCAGTATTACAAGAAGTCAATTGATTTAGTTTCGGATAACTGAGTTATCTGTATGATGGAAAGAAAAGACCTTCTCATATAGTTCTGTTGGTTTGTTTTTCTGCTTCTGTTGCCAGTGATCTCCTGATCCCCAGCTTTTCTTTATCCTTCATTTCACTTTTCACTGTTCTCCTTGGATACTTTCCTCTTCATTCTCTTTTGTTTGTTCTCTTTCGCACCTGTCCTCCCTGCAGGAGGACATTTGGTGTGTGGGGAGGTGAGGAGGCCTGTTATCATTCAAAATATCTCCCATTTTTCCACTCCTTCTTTCACACTTACTGCTCCATTTCTGACAGGAGTGAAGCCTCCCAGTGTGAAAGAATCCATCCTTGATCCTGTGGTGGGGAAAGCACTAAGGACAGTCCTCTTTCTGTCTCTGTAGTGTGAGATGGGACCCAGTGTAAGATAAAGGCTTTTATATTATATTATTATATTAAATAATATTTTTAATGTATGTTATTGTATTAAATGCTCTCAAAAGGCTGAAGGTGGTGTGTTTTTTTTTAACCCTAAAGCAAACTTTATTGGAATAAAAAATAGAAAATTACATTTTCAAACTGAGAGAACGTAAAGCTCTTAAGACAGACAAAAAGGAAATGAAAAAAAAAAAAAGAAAATCAATAACTGCTCTTTCAGTCGAGTTTTTTCTTTAGCCAGCTCAGTGATCTACTGAGTTATACAAAAGTCTGTCCAGCTTCCTCTTCCCTGGGAAGTTCTTATTATTCTCCCTGAGGTCTGTCTGGCTCCCTGGTGCTCCTCAGTGTCTTCTCTTTCCATGCGATGACTCCCTGGCCTCATCTGTTGACTTAAGCATTCCTTAAGCACAATAAACTACTCCCCAAAGAAGACTGAGTTTCTTTCCTCTTAATTTCTGGCTGACACTGTATTTTCAAAAGAAAGTATCAAATACTTAGAAGCAGAAAGTAGAACAGAATCTGTCCCACAGTATTTGAGAAAGAGGGATTGTACTGAGCATTGGTGGGTGGATGGGAAAAGAGTATTTGAACAGGACCCGTATGGTTAGAGTTCTATTTTGCTAGAAGGAAACTCATAATGAAACAAGATAAATGAAAAACAGGGTTCTGCACATCATTACTCATCTGGGATTTTGGAAGAGAAGCTTAATGGTTAAAGCAGAGTGTAATTTTACTTAAATGTCTCCAGTGACTCTGGTATTATTATTTATTCATGCTGGTGCCCACAATTTGCTGAAAACTTTCCAAACATTCAGGAAAAGACAGTCTCTGGTCTGAGAACTTGCAGTCTAAGGATAGAGAGAGGTGAATCGATGCAGATTAGCTGTATTTGTTGAATTTCTAATACACTGGGAAGATTATTGCTTATCTGATACTAATCGAAACATCTGCTTACGATTGATCTATTGTGTAAGAAGAGTTTGTTTTGCCTAAATTAAGAAAGATTTCTTATATTCTAATAGAGCTTCACAGTTTCATCTGTATTTCTAATATTTTCTATATCAATAGGTTTGTTTTCCTGAAACATGAGTTATAAAAAGATTATCAATATGTGAAAATGTGTATCTTAATCTGAAGCTGTAAGGCAAAAGCATTCTTGTTATGGATTTAAGAGGAATGATTTATCAGGTATATGAGATATTTAAAAACCTCTAGGATTGCAGTTACACTTGCAGAAAGACTGGCAATGAAGAAGCTGAGTCAGAGCAAGGTGCCGGTGATCTGCACAGGAAGGGGTCTTTCTCACAACATCTCATGATGAGAAGAGTGTTTGTTGTTTCCTTTTTCCTTTTTGTTCTCTGTACTTCAGGTTTTAGTACTTTCTCTGCTCCTGGAGAGATATTACTGAGTTGTGGACTGGAATAATTTTGCCCGTTGGTTCCCGTTCAGACAACTTCCCCTATAAATTGATATATTACCTTTAAAAAAGTCTTCTCATTTTTTTTCTTTTTCTTAACTCTTGCATAGAAAAGTTGGGAAGATTTTTGCTTTGTCCATAGTGCTGTACATGCAGATGTATGGCTGCACTTGTTTCAGAGCATCTCCTTCTGTGCAGTTCATTTCTTGTCTTCAGACATCTCTTGAGACATCTCTTGTCTGCAGACCATGGCCCCTTCCTGCCCTTTCAGACCCTTTGGCAAGTAATGCTCATTCCTGCAAACGTGTGCTGGTTACAGAAGGCAGCTGCCCAGCCTGTGCCTGGCCTGTGCAATGCCTGGTTGCTGCTTTGTTTCCGTCCCCATATTCAGAGGTTTAAACTCAGGCGCTGTGGTAACCTCCTGCACAGTACGAGCTGCAGGACCTCCCGCAGAAATTCAAATTTGAGTCCTAAGTTTATAACAGAGCTACAGGTATGGTTTTTAGGCAAGTATGTCATCTTAAAGGATCCAAAAAAATTATTGATTTATGGTAATCCCAATCCAGTTGTTCCAACAAGTCATAAATGGAGACTTTGGAGATTTTTTGGCTTGTGTTTCTCATGCTAGGTCTTGTTACATTTTATTGGTCTAGTAAGCTAAGGAAAACATCCAAACCCCTGTCTTCAAACTGTGTTTTGAAAAAGTCCAACTTCAGATCCTCATTTATAACATTTCTTGTCTTTCTGTACTCTTAAAATACTTACGTTGGGTTCCAATATTTGAATTGCAATCTCAGCTGACAGAAAATTTGGGATTTCAGAGATTCCCTCTCCTAAATCAGAACAAAAAGAGAAAATATTCACAATTTCTACAACTAGGTTCACAAGTAATCTTACAGCAAACATGAGACATTTCATACAATTTGAATGTTAGTATTTTTATTTATTTTTTAATATATGATATCACCGAAGACATAAAAGGCATATCAAACTTAAAACCAAACCATGCATATTTAAAAAAGCAGGAGAAGTGTCATGAAAATCAAGATCTTTCCC
>NW_009708752.1:0-7449 GCF_000703405.1 Apaloderma vittatum | reverse complement strand
AGTTTTATTTAAACCCCACCTTCCTTTGAACATGTTGAGTTTTCTGAATAAAAAGGTCAGAAAAAAAAAATCCCAGTTAGCTCTTCTCAGTTGGGTAGTATATAATTGTTCTAACAGATTCATTCCTATTTACATGTCTGAAGGTCATACTAGGTCTCATAGTCAGATTATGAGCTTATTTTTCATTTTCTATTTCCCTTAAACTAGAGTTCTTCTCCAAGAAGTTGAATTACAGGATACTGCTTTTCTATATCTGGATGTTTGACCTAAATTCTTTGTTTGAATAAGACTGGCATTTCTAACACCACAGTCTCTGTGTTGAGCTGGCCCATTCTTACCATTTAGGATGCTGCCAGAGTTTGTATTTTAGTTGCAGTGATTCTTTTCTATTCTGTTCAATAATAAAGGTACTTTATACTTCCAAGATAAGAATAGAAGCTCTGTGAAACACCATTTAAAATACTTGTGTTTAGAAATGTATAAATCCAGTTTCCCTTTGAAATCCATTTTATATTCAAGCATCTGCAACTGGATGAGGAACTAGATAATCTTATGAAGTTTCCTCATGTTGTTTTTCTTATAACTCAACACTTGTTTTTTGTACAAAACTTGTTTTTAAACAGAAAGTCCTGCAGTATGATGTAAAATACCATGTCAAAAGCTGTTATGCCAGTACAATTACCTTTATCATCTAAACTTCTAATCTCCTCCAATAATGGTATTTGTGTGGCAAAATTTGTTCCCCATAATTCTTATTGAATGGCATTAATTACCCTACCATACTCTTACTCGTGGCAAATGGCATCCCTATCAACCTTCCATCATTTTGTGTGTGATCAATACCAGTCTATCCCTTTAGGTCATCCTTTTTAACCTTCTTAATATCTAATTAGCTTTTTGCCATTCTTTCTTCGTTCTGCATTATACCAATATTTCTTAAAAATCAATATCAATTTTCTCCCAAACTTTCCTGTTTCTTGAAGAAGCTCAAGGACAAAGCTCTTCTAGTTCCTAAGGAATACTGAGGCTATATGGACTGTTCACACACATCTCATTGCCAGAGGATGAGAAGTCATTTGAGCAGCAGTTGTGTTACACCTGAGTGTACATAATGGGGAAGTGTGTTTCAGGTGAAACTTTATACTAGATTGACTACAATTAGGACAAATGGCTTAGACTGTAACCTCTGTAATGTCTTAGAGTAATTTTTGTGAGACCTTAGAGAGTTTTCTCTCATATCAATGTTGGCCCGTGGTCAGTTGGATGGGAGGATAAAGCAGCATGAGAAAGGCAGCATGTTGTAAATCCCTGAGCTGGGAGTCAAGGACTGTCCTGTGTCCCAGCCTGCTCCTGCCATGCTCTTTCCATGGGACTTTGTGTACCTTTCTTTCAGGTAACAAAATTTCTGCTTCCATTTCTGAAAAATGATGGATAGCATCTATGCTTATCCAGTAGATTTCAAACACCATCTGCTCTGGTAGTGAAAGAGAGAAAACATGCAGTCGCAAAACGTGTGTGCATGCTTGGACAACCTGACTGAGAACTGTCAGAGAATCATGGAGACGTGGGGGTCGGTCTCTTCTCACAAGTTATAACTGATAGGACAAGACAAAATGGCCTCAAGCTATGCCAGGGGAGGTTTAGGTTAGACATTAGGAAAAACATCTACACTGAAAGGGTTATCAAAGACTGGAATTGACTGCCCAGAGAAGTGGGTGAATAGCCATCCTTGGATGTGTTTAAAAGCTGGCTAGATAACGGTGCTCAGTGATATGGTTTAGAAGTGGGCCTTGTAGAGTCAGAGTTGATGATCTTAAAGGTCTTTTCCAATCAAAGTGATTCTATGATTGTCACTGTTAGCTGCAATTTGAAATCGACAAGGAGATGACACTATAAAGACACCAGCTAGCTGGTAGCCATCTTGGACTCAACTGATTAGTGTCAGAATGAATGGGTTATTTTGTAAAATCCAAATGTCTACAGCACCAGGTCAGCATGTAGCAGAATACACAATGATTTTGAAGTTTTCTCATTGATTTTATGAACCATGCATATACAGGCTTCTTAATCTCCTCTGCCCTGAGGAACTCATGACTTGTTAATACACCAAACAGCAAAGTTAAGTAAAATGAATTCATTTTCAGGCATAAATTGTAGCATCATTTGTTGCACATGACAGAAAGCATGACTGACCAGCTAAAGGCTGAATGCTATGCTATGAACTTCTAAATGTGCATAAAGTGTTACCTTTACAATGCCTAGGATTTAAATGTTCATATATTCAAATGTCCATTATTCCTGAAGCACATAGGATTAAGTAATTATTTTAGTAAACTGATCCCTTTGAAGACAGCAGAGAAAAGCCTTAGGCTGGTTGGCCAAGTTTCTATTGATTTCAAATTGGCATGTTGATATTGTCTCCTTCCTCCTACTCACATAACACACTCGTTGAATATAATGTCTTCCTTTCTGTTTTGTAACTGAGTTTGACTTCACAGTGAGGCTTGTCTAACAAATGTGTCCAAGATCAGCCTTTGTGTCTGAAAAAAAAATTAAACCAAATTTTCTGTATATACAGTTGGATATAATTTCAGCTTTGACTTCACTAATACTGCTATTTATCTGTGAAAGAAATGAAATCCTTATGATTCTGTATTTGGCTGCATACCTTGAAGACAACAGTATGCAAAGCTATCACTGTCAGATGATATTTCAATGATTGTATTATGCTCTAGACCTCATCTGCCCATTTTGTATCAGCTCTGGAACCAAGCGTATCATCTACTTTAGGAGTGTGACTACACTTGCTACAAGGTTTGCCAAACTAAACAGAAATTGGCAAAAGCCTTCTCCACTATGTGCCCAAAACAAGCAGCCTGCTTGGGTAAGCACTCAGTCCTGGGGTTGTTTAGATGTCTTTTTTTGCTTACAAATCTTGTTAGGTCAGCTTTAATTCTAGAACCACTTATTTTTCTCCGAAAGACCCATTGATAGAATTCGCTGTCCATACAGATGTAGACTGTTGTACAGTGTGATTGACCTCTAAAAGAGAATGGAAATTGGAGGCAGCTGCATCTCACTTTCTGGTATTCTCACTTCCCACAGGCTTCACATTGTGCAGCTGCAGAACTAGGTCTGTGCTTTGGCACGGACTGTTTTCCATAATGTTTTATTAGCTTAATAAAATATATAGGGGAAGTCATGTTTTCAGTTGGTTTTCACCTCTAATTTGTTAGTATTTATTGCTACTGGCAGTATCTTCCCAGTGTACCAAAGGCTAGAAATAAAGCACAAGATTTCTATTCCCACTGTGAGGTTTGGTTATTATATAGACTTATTTCTGTTGTTAAACCTTAGGCATCCAGTTTCATTTATGAGGCTATTGTGTCTCTGCTGGTCTTCTGCTGCCAATCCAGAAAAACAGAGGTCTTCCCTGTGGCCTGTGTTGTATCTGCCAGATTCACCTCCCTAGGATGCGATAAATGTAACTAGACACCTTTCACCATTAGACAACTGGATTGAGCTCCTGGCGCCTTTTATACATAAAAATATCCCTGTCCAATGGCTGCTTAACCCAGAATGTTTCTAAATGCTTTTAGGGCCATTCTTAAACCTATCCTGCCACCTGCCTGCCCGAGCCTCAGTGGATCCCAAAACTAGGCATAGAAGCATGCAAAACCCTTTCAAGTGAGCCTGCCTGCATACTACAAAAACTATGTCCCTCCCAAGTGGTAATTATGGGTAAGATGTTTCTAATGAACATCTCATACCTAATATTGTGGCTGTAGAACTGACTCAGGAGGCAGAGACATGGGTGGGATGGCCTCCTCAACTTGAGGGACTTCAGGCTCACGCTTCTTCTCTTGCAGGAAAACAGCATGGCCATGGGGCAGCGTGAGGTCTCCTGTTGAAACCCAGGAGGGAGTAAGACTCAGCAGCCTCATGAGGATTTAGCTGTGGCGTGGCAGAACATAGTGGAACAGGGGGATGAGGGTTCTCACCACTGCTCAGGAGTCTTAGTTCTTCTCACTAAATGGCCTACCTGAAGTTTTGGAAGGAGCTCAGGTATCTGGCTCTAGATTTTGTTCCGGAAGTCAGCCTAAAAGTTAGGTGTTGTTACCTTTAAACACTTTATTGGACCTAACCCGAAAGGAATGAGAAAAAATATATGAACAGTTCTTCTGTACTTCTGATGATTCCATACATACCTTTGCCCTGCAATGTGGATGGATAAATGTCAGTGCTGACAGCTTTTTTGTGATTTTGGTCATAAGCCTTGCTAAATGTGCGACTGTTTCTAAAGACCTGGAAGGTGGATAAACACCAGAATGATCTAAGTTTCCATATATATATATATATAATATTTTTTTTATTTACTTGCTATAAAAACCTTGAGAATTTGTCTTTCGTGGAAAGCTGAGATCCAGAAAACAAATATGACTACAAATATAGGAAATGAACAAGATCCTAATTTCAACTAATATAACCCTAAGCAGCCCTGACATGATTTTTTGATTGACTGAACTTGGTTGAGATATAGAAAAGTCTACTAAACACTGGAAGTGGTAAATGGATGGAAAACTACAAATCTCTCAGGTGATTCCAGAACGGATCAATTGTTCATCCACATGGTATTACAAACCACTTAATCCTAGATAAACCACTGCTCACAAAACTTAAATAAGATTTTATTTCAAACTTGACAAGCACATTGTTAACTGTTTCAACTCTGAGGGAATATTCCAGGGTGATCTTCCAAGGAGTCAGAGTTTACATACCAGTTTTCTTCTTCTCCTCATGTTATTTCACATTATTTTGATTTTGTGCTTATTTCTACCAAAGAAGAACTGTGCTATACGGACCATATCCAGGCACTGTGATGTTGAAAAAAATGCATCAGGTTGTAGTAGTATTGTTAGTACCAAGTATGTCATCAATAGCTGCTGAGGATTTTATATTTTTTAAGTTCTAAAAAATATAATAGTAAAACCCACTAATCTTTATGCAAGCATGTAGTACCAGCAGATTAAGACATGCACTTTTAGCAAAGCCATTTCTCAAAGCAAGGGTGTTAATGCATGCAAATGTAATAACCAAGGGCTTATTTTAAGTTTTTAACGTCACACGTGCTCTAAACGCTCGTTGAAGGCAGTGCTATTTCAAAGGAGTGATTGTTAAGAAAAAAACCCTTAAGCAAACATCAAATGTAGGCAGGGGAAAAAAATTTGAATGTCTCTATTAGCTATTCATTTAATCCCAAAATTAAAATCGACTCCATTGAGGAAAAGCTTTAAAAATTATCCACATTAACCCAATTAACTTCTCTAGAGAATTTAAATTTAATTGTAAAAATGAGGTTTTAACTGGAAAATACTGGATTAAATTACTTTTTATTTTAGCAGATGTGTACATGTTTTAATTGTAACTTCCTTTCATTCAGTTAAACTCTCTTCATGGCTGATATGACAGCTTTAAATATTGCAGCTCCAAAGCAGAAGCATTTCAGAATCCCGGTGAGGTGAGGTTGTGTCAAACATTCCTCTGCAAGGCTGTGGTTATGAGTGATAAGCATTAAAATCCTATTTATACAATAGCTAATTCATGGGATGTATCTGTATTGCACTGAGAAATCTGGACCCAAATGGACCCCCTTCTGGAAATCTGTACCTGCAGACAAAAAGCTGAAGATTTCTAGAAAATGTGCATATATTGAACACCAGCTCGCTTCAATTTCAGATTCCCTTCTGGAAGGTGTTGTACAAAGAGATTTTCATGGCCCCTGTGGGACTGTGAGAATTAAAACTCTTGAGCTGATTCAGGGTAAAACCTTGTTTCCAATTAAGCTGTGTGCTTGTATTTCTTTTCCCCAGAGTATGTGAGGCTGCAGAGCTCCTCTGTTTCAGCAGTGTGAGCACCAGCATGCCTGTGCTGACATTGGTCTAGATTAGGTGGAAATTGTTCTGGATTTAGGTGAAAGTGGTCACGTAAGGTGTTTGTGCTGACACAGACACTTGTGGCCGTGTGATCAGAGCCAACACACAGCCCACCCGTGCAGAGGCAGCCCTGACGCCCGCCCTAACCCTCGCATGGGACCCTGCTCTCTGCACTGGGAGGAAGAACATGCCCCATGCGTGGGCCTGGGTGGCGGTGGAAAGCTGTGAGGTTGTTGTCCCTTCTCCCTTCTCAAAGTCCCTGGATGAGAGGCAGACCTTTCACAAGTGGTGGAAGAACCATAGCTCAGAGCAGGAGCACCTGAGCTGTCTGCATGGAGACTGTGGAGGGGGAAATGGGAAAGGGCAGACTGTTCCAGTCCCTCTCACCAGGAAATCTGCATGAAACAGGAGTAAAGACATTTGATTTAGATGTCTTTTTTTTGTCAGCGATAACTTGGGCCCTAATGACATGGCTGTAGATGTCCAAAGCTAGTGTCCCCCTTGCTAGTCCCCTGAGACTCTGTCTCTCTGTGATCAATGGAGAGAGACTACCACATCTACAAATCAAGTTACCAAACATTTGTAAGACACCTATTTGAGGATGAAGTGATTGCCATGGAGAAAACTATTTCTCCTCTTGATCTATAAAAAAAGTTTGGGGTTAGTGTTACATGCCTATGTGAACCGTTATATGCCTAAGTCTATGGGGCATGTGAATCTTGGTCTTCAGACTTCCTGGAGGACCACTATCTGTCCCCAAAACTTGTCACAGACCGTGATGCACTTGGGCTGAGTGGTAAATATATTTAGCATTCTCCTTATCTGTGACTCACAAACCCGAGCTCAGAAAACACTTGCTCACAAGATGCTAGACCTTGTAAACCCTTGTAGTGGTTTGACCCTGACTAGTGGCCAGGTGACCCCACAGCTGCTCTCTCCCTGCCCGTTCTCAGCTAGACAGGAGAGAAAATATAACGAAGGGCCCATGGTTTGAGATAAGGACAGAGATGTCACCTGCAGCTACCATCATGGGCAAACCAGACTTGATTTTGGGGAAATTAATTAAATTTATTAAAGAACAAGTCAGAGAAGAGTAATGAGAAATAAAACTAGATCTTGAAAAAACACATTCCCCCACCCCTCTCCTCTTTCCGAGCTTAACATCAGTTCCAATTTATCCACCTCCTCCCCCGTGCAGTGCAAGGGGACAGGGAATGAAGGCTGTGGCCAGTGTATTCGATGTTGTCCCCACCGCTTCTTCTTCCTCCGGAGAAGGACCCCTCACGCTTCTCCTGGGACATTGAGGAGTTCCTCTCACAGGAGACAATCTTCACATGCCTTCTCCAGTGTGAGTCCTCTCACAAGAGAGTTCTTGACAAACTCCCCCGAGTCTCTCTCCATGGGGTGCAGTCCTTCAGGGGAAGCTGCTCCAGTGGGAGTGCCCTGCAGTGTCACAGAAGTCCTGCCCACCAACCTGCTCCGACGTGAGCTCCTCTCTCTCCACAGGCTACAGGTT
>NW_009708751.1:0-5032 GCF_000703405.1 Apaloderma vittatum | reverse complement strand
TTTGCAGGCACAGAAGTGAGGCTGACAGGTCGGCAGTTCCCAGGGTCCTCATTTCTATCCTTTGTAAAAACAGGGACAATGTTTCCCTTCTTCCAGTGCTCTAGGACTTCACCTGACTGTCATGACTTTTCAAATATCACGACGAGTGGCTTGGCAACCACACCAGCCAACTCCCTCAGGACTCTGGAATGCATCTCAGCAGGTCCCATAGAGTTGTGTACATTCAGGTTCCTCAGGTGGCCATGAACCTTGTCTTCCGTTACAGGGGGAGGGACTTTGCCCTCCTGGTCCCTATCTTGTTGTCCTTCAACTTAGGAGATGTGAGGACAGAGGTTGCCTGTGAAGATTAAGGCAAAAATGGTGTTGAGAACCTCAGACTTCTCCTCGTATGCTATTCTTGCCCATTGGGAGACACACACACTCTTTTTTAAATCTTCCTTTTCAGGTTGACGTACCTGTAGAAGCCTTCATGTTATTCTTCACATCCCTTGCCAAGTTCATCTCCAGCCATGCCTTGGCCTTCCTGACCTCATCCCTTCACATCCAGGCAGCAGTCCTATACTCTTCCCAGGATACCCGTCCCTGCGTCTACTGCCTGTGCAGATGTTTCTTGCCTTTTAATTTGACCAGCAAGTCTCAACTCAGCCATGCCAGTCTCTTCCCTTCCTTGCCTGATTTCTTACTCCTGGGGATTGAGAGCTCTTGTCCTCTATAGAAAGTGTCCTTAAAGATCTGCCAGCTCTCTTATACTCCCTTGCCCCTGAGGATCATTTCCTAGGGCGTCCTCTCGACTAACTCCCTGAAGATCCGGAGGTTTGTCTTCCTAAAATTCATGATCCTGACTATGCTCCTCATCTGACCTGTATCCCATGGGTCTGTGAAATCCACCAGTGTGTGATGACTCCAGCCCAGGCTGCCACCTCTTGATCCCTGATGATCTCGCTTGCATTGGCGACCATCAGGTCCAGTATCCTCTCCCCTGGGGTAGGGCTGTCTCTTTCCTGGCTTAAGAAGTTATTTTTGAGGTACTCCAGGAGTCTCCTGGATTGCCTACAGCTCACTGTGTTACTTTTCCAGCAGATGTCATGGTGGTTGAAAAGCCCCAGAAGGGCGAGAGCCTGTGAGCACGATGCCTCCTGTAGCTGGAGTAAGAAGGCTTCCTCAGTAGGCTCCCCTTGACCGAATGGTCCGTAGTAGACACCAACCACAAGGTTCCCACTGTTTCCCTGGTCGCTAACTCCTACCCATAAGATTTTGACTTGCTCTTCACCATTCTTTAGGGACACCTCCTCACACTCCATCCATTTCTCATCATAGAGGGGAACACCTCTGCGCCTCCGTCCTCACCTGTCACTTCTATAGCATGTAGCCAGTGACAGCCACACTCCAGTCTTAAGATACTCACAATACACACAATACTTCTAAATAATCAGAAACAAACAGGTAATAGAATCCCTTATCCTAAATCTTTCATGACTATATACTACATGCTTTTTTCAGTTAGTGTCTAAAACCAAGAAAAACAAAATGAGGAAGGCATCCTGTAGAGTACATGAACACATAGTGGAGACTGTTTCACCTGGTAAAAAATCAGCATAGTTGAGAAAAAAATGTTTTACGTTGATGAAAAAAAAAAGTTTTCATAAATGCCTGCTCATTAAAATAATGTTATTGTAATGCTGATAGCATAATAATGGGGTTTTTGTGTTAACAACTTTTTATATCTGATTTCCTCCACTTAAAAAATACGTAAGAATTGAAGTATAAAAACAACCGTGAAGTGGCTCAAAATAAATGCAGTGCAGCTGTCCCCAACAGCCAGTCACTTTTTCAGGTGAATAGTGCTCAGTGTTAACATGCAGCCGAAGAAAACAACAAACCTCCTATTTGCTCTGATTTCAACTGCATGCCTTTGATGGTCGGTTTCTCTATCTTTCCGCCTCTCCAGATGCTGGCACGGACGCTTCCAACTGTATGCAGAATACAGGTTCCCCATTTCAAAAAGAAAGCTCTCAAATCCGTACTGCTGGTGAAGTGGGAGCATCCTCCTTTTTCAGTTTCTTTGCTCTTGCACTGCAGACATGGGATGTGCACTATCCATAAAGAGTTTCCCAGTTTTTCTGTTTTCTTTTGTGTGTAAGACCTGAGCAGGTGGGTCATACAAATTGTCACAACAGTAAAAACTTATGCAGTCATCAACGATCAAACTGGTAACAGTTTTTGAGCTGGAAATTCAGTGAAGTTTGAGCTTTGGTTTATTCTGTTTTCCACAGAAGAGAGGTTAGCACTTCTGAAAAATAGCTATGTCTGCGAACAGCTTTCCCACCTTAACAGTGTGCTGCAGCTCCAACTTGAAGAGAGGACACTGAACAATACTTTGTGTCACCTAGCTAATTCTGCCAACCTGCCAAGAGCTACAGGGCTATATGACCAAGAAAAAAAGCCCAGATGTAACAAACATTTCAGGGACTTCACTTCTCCTTAGGATCTAGCTGCCTACTGAAAGCTTGCCCTTCTCTGCTTAAACTCCTCTGAAATGAGAGGTCTCTAGTTGTTCCACAAGCACGAATCACAAAAAGCTCTAAGACTTCTAGTGCTTGCAAGAAATGCAGGAGTCTGCACAGCCGTAGATAAATAGCACGTTGCCTGTTACAGCTGGCGGTTTAAGTTAGGTGCTGAAGTCAGAAGCCTACACAGGAAACACACCCAAAAGTTTTGCTGGAGCCAGGTACAAGTCACTCTAGAAGATCTACAGCACATTCTGCTGGAGATCAAGGTTACCCTGCAGAATAGTAAGGGCCTTTGTACTGACAGCTGAAGGTCTCTTTAATTGCTTCTCATCTCTATAAGCTATTGGAAGCCCAGTTCTTCCACCATTCACAGCTTACTAGAGCTTACAGACTACATCTTTCAAAACGTGCCTCCTGCAACAGAAAGGAACGCGAAACCCCTTCCAGTGTAAGTGGATCCCATCAGATTAGGAAACAGTAAAGTGATGGCTTAATTCTTAGTGAAGGAAAAAATAACAAGATACTGTTGCGCACTCTCAATTCAGAGAAAGGCTTTTGAAAGCTGAAAAGATATGCAAAACCCATTCATTAATATGAGGAATGTGGGCAGGAACAAGTAATCAAAAAAACCCAGTTATATCTACCATCAGTGGATTTCCTTTCATTTATTTCAGTGTCTGAACACCACTGATATCTCTTTAAGTAGAGTGCAGTCTCACATTTCATTAGTGCTTCATGATGAGCTAAGAATGAAATGGAACAATTGTCATAAATCTTCTAAACAACTGGAAATTGAACTATATATATTAAACGATTTAAAACATTTTTTCTGACTTTCCACTGTGGCTGCAAAGCTGACAATAGCTTTCTTTTCAGATCCTCTCTGAATTTTACACAGTCTGAATAAAAAAAAAAGTTACAGTCTAATTCAGTGTTTCTTAGACAGGACTCGATTGAATTAATACAGCATCAGAAAGCAGACTGATACAGTCCTAAGGGCTTGTTCCTTTCTTACTTATTTGGACTTTTAAAATTACGTAAATTAAGCAAAGTGTTCTAGGTTTTTCTTAACTCTCAAGCTGCACAAATCCTATGAATGACAATCATCAAATGAAGAAATAGCAACTGAAGAAAAAATATTTCCTGCCATACTTCATTCTTCTTTAAGGCTAACCAACTTACCTCCTTCTTCTTAAAAAAAAAAAAAAAAGGCTGCATAAGTTATATTTTGCAGATGTGGCAAGCAACGGTATCAGTAAAGATTTACATAAGCCGGCAGCTGAAAAGCCAACTCATTGTTGCAGAAAAACTACACAGTTCTCCTCCATTTCAGTAAAAACTATTCATTTTGTGGTTTTGTATGATTACTATTCATACTTGCATGTATGGGTCTTGTAGGTGACTGCATACGACCTGCTCGAACAAGAAGTCTATGAACTGTTGAGATATAGTTTATTTTAGTGGACTTACTGATACACTGAGAAACAAGAACACCTGAATTTTAACTCTAGTTTTCCTTCTCACTCAATAATTGTTGATCCTTAGCAGTTAACTACATCTTTAATTATTAAAAATGAAATTACTTTAAAATAGGGAATTTATCTGCCCCTTCTTTAAACGCCTATTTTGAGAAACTTCTGTTCTAACTATATAAATCATAATCTTAAATTTCACTTTTCTTTAGCAAGTTTCACATCCAAATGTTTATAATGCAATTCACCTCAAGAAGGTTCCAAATAAAAAATAAATAAGCAAGCATTATATTGAGGGTGAAAATGTTTTAGGTGACTGACTTCTTGATAAGATCACACTGCAGTTCAAAAGAAAATAAAAAGGAAAGCATCCTAATAGCACTCACTAAGGAAACCATCTAAGATCGTTTGATGACGGCCAAATAACTTCATGTGCAATACCACATACAAAGTCCAGCTGTCTAAGGCAGCCACCCGTCCATCATGCCCTAATATACTTCCGAAATCCTGGGTTCTAGATAAAGATATGCTCCCTACAGACAGCTGGAGGAGGTGAGGAGCTGTCAGTGCTACACAGAGGCGTGTGGTCAGGATGAAGGCTGAGACAGACTGCGTCTCTCAGGAACTGGGCACAGGTATTCTCTGACCCCTTGCTGCTAGTCAAACGCGCAGAAGGAGAGACCCGAAATTGTCCAGAAAACGTTACTTCACCAGTCCAGATAGACTCATTCTGCTGCCAAAGATAAATCTCTGCCTGACAGACCTTCAGGAAGCCCTTCCAGACTAACTGCCCAGCAGCAGCTCCTCACCGGCCTCTGCACACAAGGAGGTCTTTTGCAAATGCCTCAGTGTGGTCTTTCCAAGCCACCACGCAACGGTGTGGTGGATCAAGTCAGCATCTGAAGGAAAGCCAGGGCAAGCTCCCTGGTGCTCTCTGGAGAGGAGAGCGACCACCACGGAGCACACACCTGAGGTACTGACTAATAACTTTTGCAGCTCTCGATGTAGAGCCGGGGAAAGAATGCGGAGTGCCAAAGCGCCTGATACCCG
>NW_009708750.1:0-361 GCF_000703405.1 Apaloderma vittatum | reverse complement strand
AGGGAGTGCTGCGCCTTTCCCTGAGGTCACCGCTCTGTTCTCACAGGCCTTGGATTTTCTGCAGGAGGGGTCATCTCCTGCTCTGTCCATTATACCTGCACCTCTGGGCTGGGACAGAGAAGAGGTCACAGAGCTGTCCTTTCAAATAATACTCCCTTGCTCTTGTCAGAGAACAGACATTTGTGACATTTTAAGGCGTGATTTCTCTGAGATAATTTGCAAGGTATCACAAGGAAAAGCACAAGGCAGATGAGAACAAGACTGATGGACACTGAAACTGTCCTCTCTCTGTACTAAGCTGCAGAGAGCTGAGATTTTTTCGTATTATCTCAGCACTCTTCACATCAGTCATGGAAATGAA
>NW_009708749.1:0-36112 GCF_000703405.1 Apaloderma vittatum | reverse complement strand
TATTTTACAGCTGTATACTGACATTTGTTGCAAAGGATCTCAAAGAACTCATAGGTTATGCAAACACTTCTGTTGTGCCAGTGTCACACAAGTGTATGTACTGGTGATGGCATCCTGCCAGCCTACATCATGAACTGATTATGGAGGGGAAACATTGCTTTAGCGTATTCTCTCGGGAAGAGAAGCATAAGCTCTTTATAGTCTGTGGAGAGCAATAATTTCTCATTTATAATGGTCTCATTTGAAAATAATTGGACTAGTACTCAATGCATCTTCTTTGAAAGGTTAAGGTACCTTACGCAGATGTGAATTTCTGATTCTTGGGGAATCAGAGTCTTTCCAGATACAAAGATTGTCTCACTGTTTTATCCTCCCTGCCTGCCTTTATCTGAACTCATCAACTCCATACCTTGCTGCAGGGAAAATAATTGGTATGAAAACAAACTTTATGTGAATAAATAAACAAATGTCTAGCTCTGTGTTGGCATAAATATACTAATGATAATAATGCTAGGTAGAACAATGTAAGTCATGCAGGTAGAGCTCCTAGGCTGAATCAGTGAATTATTAGCATTACGAAAATGTGAACATAACTAAGCATCTTGCTGATTTATGGCCACCAAACAAGTAGTGCAGGTCTTGACTGTGCACATAAAATTTTCTGAGAAGAAAATAACATAGAAGATATATGTAATGGTGTATGGGCACTAGGCGGTGCTGCTTTGTGGTTTCTATCCTGAAACTGTTTCCCAATACTTTAATCCCTAGTGACAAATAAGTCAGAAGATTTTCTTTGCATTTACAACTGAAAATGTACACAGGCCATTATAGAGTGACTAGAAGTAGATACTCTCTATGTAAATAAGGATCACTGAGACTAACTTTTAAATGTGGATGCAGTAAATTTACACTTTGAATAGCTGGAGAAGAAATAGTTTACTGTTAGTAAACATACATATATTTTTCATTATGTTTATAGTGCTAAAGTGAAATATTTATCATATTAGTTTTTGTAATATCAACACAGATAAAGTTATACTATCATCCTGTTTAATATTTTATTCAGATGCCTGCGTAGATTAAAACACCACCGAGGTTCAGAGAGCCAACGTGCCACCATTTCATTATACATTCTGCAAACAAATAAGGATGCAGGCTTACTGTCAAGAACCATCTTCACTTAAGTTGAATAGGCAAAACCAGTCTCAGATGTTAGCACACCAACAGAAAGAAATAAAACTCCCAAATTAGGTAACCATTAAAATGTACAACAATGCAAATGAAGTATAGGGAAATTTGAATGCACTCTTAAAATGACCTGTATTGTGTTGTGGCATTTAATTTCAGTCAACAGCATTGCAAGTAGCTGGGTGTATGGTAATGGGTTCTTATGGTGTACAAGCTAGAACAATAAAACACTTTTGAATTACAGTTTGCAAACAGGAAAATGTCTGCTTCTTGAGTGCTGTAGCACACAGGGATACTAGAATGTCATATAAAAAAGTCTTTGCTATCAAGAGTTTTAGATAGACTACTAAAATGGTGTTAACCAGGAATTAAATATATATATGTCCATTACTTGCACTAGCTTTCTAATGGACAGTAAACCTGAACTGGTAACCAGAGATAAGAAACAGCTGTTCTCAGCTCTGGGCTTCTGCCAAAAATGAAATTAATATTCTCTTAGCATAGCTGTAAAAGTACCATGTATTTTGTCAACTGAAATTTATGCAAGGCTAAAATCATCCAGGAAACCAAAAGTGTATTATAGACAGCTTCACAGCAATCTCTTGAAGGAACACTAAATCCAATTATGCAGAACATCACAGAATTGTTTGTTATTCCTAAAGCACTTAGTTCTCCTGAAAACAAAGTATTTGTTCCTCTTCTAATGTATCAAGAACACTATCACATGTAAAATTCTGTGATAATAAATTATGACTGCAAAGCTCTTACCTAGATTAATTCAGAAGCAACAGAAGAAATACACTTTCCAAAAAAAAAAAAATGCAGCAATCTACTCTGTCCCTCAGGTATTGAATTAAAATAAATCTTAAAGTGGAAGAACTGTAGCTTGGCTGTATTCCTATTGGGAATATTAATGATTGTTTGAGAGAGAAATATGTAAGAAGGTCAATTTTTAGTTCATGCTGAAGGGTATTTTATCTTCAAAAATTGTAACTTTAGTATAATCCTATTTGAATTAGTCCTCACATAATACCACTTCCCATGGGTAAGGAGCCTTATCTTTGTCACTGAGTAGGAATTTTAAAATTATTTGACGGACCACACATTAATACACAGGTTAGTATTATTGAATTAAAACATAAAAATAAATCAACAAGTAATTGATAGTGTAAAATGAAATGATAATCTGTGTCTCACTCCTTGGCTTCAGTTTCCTGCCTGGTTGTAGATGATGGAGAATATTGGATCACTCACCAAAATTACTTTCACAGCAGTTTATGTTCTCGTCTGTAGAAAGAATAATTAATATCGTGGTCAAGACATGTTCCCTTATTTTAAGTAGTTAGGATCAAAACATTACATATACTATATTTTTGATACTTTTTGCATTCCTATAAATTATGTAACGGACTGTATTTTTACATCATTTGTGGTTATAGCAGTCCACAGACACTTAGTAGCTGCATGCAACTTACAGCTGCGGCTCGTGCTACTGGAAAGAGCAGCTTAATGAACATCACCCTTGGCCTTCACAGCTCTTCAGCTATGAACATTGAACAAAAACAGCAGTCCCTGACCCAAGAAGGAGTATTTGATCATATATATAAATTGTTTGCATATTTGAGCATTTATATCTGAAAATGCACACAGTTCTGTGCTCTTGTACCTGTGGGCCACGAGTCAGACTTCAGTGGCAGTGCAGCATGTTATTTTTCCATGAAATCTAACACCATAATTCAGTTTTGGTGTTTCTTGAGCTCTTGGAGAGATACCTCTTTTCACCGTTTGTATCTTTGAAATTTAATTGCACCTTTCTTTTTTTAATGAATGCAAAACTGTGTAAGTAACAGGAAAGCAATACACCCAGCTTAGGCACAGATGGTTCTTTGAGGGTTGAAGACAACAGCAGGACCTACAGAGGTGCTGTCAAGGGCTTTTCATAACTCCTTGGCCACCAGCAAGCTAAAACAGGAGTCTCTCATTTGTATTTCTTCCAAACATATCCCTTCCTTTTCCTAGCTTCTCAGAATTGCTTTTCAACATTTTAATGTCTGTGAAGCCTATCGTCCCACTCCCCAGTCTGTGGCCTGTTTCCAGTTGCTTTTCCTTCTCCTTTTCAGACCATCTAGAATGGCTCCAGCATCTTCTGCTGTTGCCGTCCAATTTATCTCCCCTCTGTGGGGTCGCTAGCTTCCTTCTAGCCCTTCTTCAAAATTCATGTGCATGCAGCTCTACACAAATAACAAGACTCCCCTACCACAGTCCTTTTTGTAACTTGTTGATCACACTCCTCCTGTATATGGGTTAGAGAGGGGCAGTGTATTTCATTCTGCATACTGATGACCATGAATCTGGTTAACAACTGTGGTACAAAATATATTAAATGTGCATATTGTCACTTTTATTTCTTTAGTTAGTAGCAGGGGGTCACTAAAAAGAATAGTTGTACTGGGTGAAGCAAACAGACTTTTCTTTTTAAATCGCTATATTAAAAAAAGAAAAATTTTAGTCCTACTGATTTTGGCAGATAACAAACTTCATAAAAATTATTTTTTTAATTATAGCCTAAACTATAAATTTTCTCTGCCTCTAATAAAACCTCTAATAAAAATAATTTACAACTGTTTTGCTAACAGTGAGTTTTATAAAAAACTTTGTTTCAAAATATTTTAATTCTATTAAGAGTTGATGTTGACATTTAACACTGTGATATCCAAGAATGAGTAAAGTCATTTCCTCTCTTCTTTTGTGATCACACTGTCATTTTCTCCATTATTTGCTATTATTGGGAGTCAATATGACACAATTAGTAACATGGAGAAAAAAAATTGTTCTTCATTTAGGACAAATCAACAAGAGAATAAACAAAGTACTTAGTGTCTTGGTGAATCTTCGCTCAACATAAAACGTAAGCAGACATGTAACTCTGTTCCTAGAAGGATGGAAAGCACTGACCACACAAGGAATGAAATTGAAGAAAACCCAGCCAAACATATTAGCAGGAGAAACCCTATAAAAGAGCATGCCAGAAAGACAGGTTGCTTGCCCTGCTTCATACTTGTTCTCTAAGCTTAGTAGTCAAAGAAGATTTTTTGTATGCCTCTTTGCAACTGAATGAGTTTAATTTCTCTCAGATTAGGACAGAAATTTCAGAACAGCAGGTTAATCCTTCCTGCCTTCACGGAAAACTGAGCAAACAAACCTGTATCAGCATGAGTGAGTGAAAATTGTAACTCTAGAGGTTAACGTTGTCTTTCCTATTTGCTTTGAACTTGACCTCCATGTTTCTCTTCCAGGGATGTTTGTATGTATGAACCTATGTGTGCAGTTACTTATTTGTTTGTTTGGTTGTTTGTTGTTAACAGCTTCTGTCCAAGGCCCCTGGGAGAGGGCAATCTCACCAAACAAAGTGCCATATTATATCAAGTGAGTATAAATAGTAATTCATTTCAATTATTTACATTTTCTTCTTTGAGAGTTAGTAATTTTCTTAGATTATCGTGAACTGCTGCTATGTTGTCTAAATGGGAAGAACAAAGAGAAATGAAGTGTGCAATAAATTTCATAGAAGTGCGCTAGTTATTTAAAAACATGGTAGGGTGCACTGATTTGTAAGTTGTTTGGATTTGTGCAACTGTAAATCACTTGCAAACTAAGTAAAGCTTTGGGCTATCCAGATTGTGGTTTAGTTTGTACCATTGCCCACTTAAAAGTATGTACGGCAGGTTTTGCAAAACCAGAAAAACACATTCTGAATTGCAATTGTGAATGTGATACACTGTTGTGCGTTTGGTTTTTTTTACCTATCAATGCACATGCTTTATACTATGAATTCCTTTAGGGACAGTACTTAGTACTGTCTGTAGCTGAGGAACTGCAAGGGACAAATTGGTCCCTATAGACTATTCTTTTGGAGTTTAGTTACCAAATTAGGCCAGCTTGTTTTAAGAGATGTGTATGCTTAGCAAATGAGAAGAAAATTTTTAAAATCAGCTATTTGGAAACACCTGCTTCTACTGCCCTAAACAGAGACACTACACAGCAAAGAAGAAAGAAGTTTCAATACCTTTTTCCTTCTCTTTTTAGTTCTTTATTATCTGTGATATGCGCCTTCAACTGCCTGTACATAACTTCTAAAGAAAATAGGTGATGCAAGACTGTAGTGCAAGTAACTGGAACATGGGTGTTGTTTAATACACATATTAACATGGATCTTTCTTATAATCCCAATACACTTTGCAAACTCAGTTTATGTTGCTGAAGCCATCTGACTGCAGATGGCTCTTGCAGTGGCACTTCAGTTGCAACTTTCACAGCAATGTAGACTGCTACAGCAGCTTCAGAACAAGCATTTGAGTTATATGTGAAGAAAACTAAGCCTGTAGTGCAATTCAGAGGTACGGTTATACCTGGCTAGCTTGGTTCACTGTTGCATTAAATTTGTAATTTTTCCTATGTTTGTATTTGGCTATGAATAATGAAACAGTCACAAGGAAGCTGGAAAGTGCTGTCTCTGAGGAGGTGAAACCTGCAGGAGACAAATGCTGGAAAGTGAGCTAGTGCTCTGTCATGTAGGAGTTTGTTTATGGCTCTGCTATGAGGGAGAAGAACCTTCTCCCTTGACATGACTTGCCATTTTGAGGAGAGATGCTTCTTAATGTAGGTACAAGATGTATTTCATGCTGTGCTTCCCACCTACCTCTCTCTGTGCTACTTGCATCTAGCAGCCATGGGTAAATGTTGGCTCTTTGTGCTAATATGGTCAGTGGCGCTCCTGCTTACTTCGTACCAGTTTTTAGTCTTCTGTTCTAGGCCATTTACAGATTCAAAGGAATAATTTTTGTTTACTTTGATCACTTTAGAAAATATCTTAATAGTTGAGTTATAGCATTACTAGTAATTCAAGTTTAAATTCAGCCAAGTCTTTTATAGAAAAACTTGCTGTCCTTGAAACAAACCAGTCAAGTTTTTAATGAAACTTAGTGAGCAATTACATCTATTCCCTTCTCCAGCTGTCCTCAGTCATTTTTCATTTCATTCAGTATCATCACTCGTATTTCATATTTACTCACAACAAGTGATTTTATGAACCATTGTGGCTTTTAAACTTGACATATCCTTTCTTCAGTCTTTGCCCTATTAATTTTCTATCAGTTGTTAATTTTCTAAAAGAGCATCCGTAAAGACTAAGAACCTACATGTAGCGCTCTCTTCACATTTGCACAATTTTCTGTCATCAGTGTAGAAAATTGGTGCTAGCCCCCTTTGTTAACCAGATTTGCTACATGTTTTATTGTTTTTCAATTTATCTGGTTTTCCCTTGGTGCTTCACTTCATTTTCACATTTGCAATGACACAGCATTTAATAAATCTCTAAATCAGGCAGTACTTTGTGCAGCAATGTTTACTTATTGCTGGATATCTTCCAGCCCTGGTTAAAATTCCATTTTTTGTACTGTTGATTAATCTGTAGCAACGAGTTGCCTCTAAAGCTATCACTTCAATAATTCCTCCTTGAGATTATTCACACCTTATTTTCAAATTGTATCGATGTGGGCATCACTGCCATGGAAAATACAGCTATCAGCAATGTACAACCTGTTTCACCTATTCCCAATATCTGCAATTTTGTAGTTTCTTGGCATACAGTCAGCCTCATGAAAACTGCAGCCTAATGGCCTTGCACTGGCTGCTGCATTCTGCTGCATTTCCTTCCACCCTTTTATGTGCTTTCCTCCTTACAGAGATGACAAGCTATACCAATGGTTCAGCCCCACCTTTCTCTTCCCCAGTGAACTGAGAAATCAAATTTTTGTGTTCCAGGACAGCTGAAGTGTCTTGGCTTCCCAAGCAGCAAGTGGATGTTGCTGCCTGGGTACTGAGCGCTTGCCTAGTGCACAAGATGCTACCGAGTTAAAAAGCTCTCTGTTTTGCCTCTGAATTAAAACATGTAAAATTGCTCAAAACCACATTTTATCCAGCCCTTTTCTTTTTGATTCCTTTTCTCCCTTGATAGATTCCTTGTTTCTACTACAGGATTTAAAGGTGTTATTAGATTAAAAAAGGAGAGGAATATAAAAAATAGTCTTTTGGTTTATCAGTCTTGTTCCTTGAAGACCTTGATCCTGCTTTTACTGGAGTGCAACCTAGAAAATGGGAAGGGAGAAGCAGGCACAGGCATGTCTGTACTCTTTAAAAATGTTCTAGGTATTCATTAAAATTTCTAAATTTAAGTTTTTAGGAGACAAAACAGGCAATTACTGTACCTCAGAAATCTGAAAAGCAAATAGACAAAAATGCACAGCACAAAGAATACTGTGAATACGCATCAAAAGATTAAAAAAATTCTCAAATGCTAAACCAGACAGATAATGAAGGTGAGAAGGCTGCAGATTTTAACATCGTAATTCAGGTTATATCACCCCTTAGCAGAGCTTACCCCACGGTGAAAGGGATCTCACACGTGCATGCATACACATGGGTGTTCTTATCTTCCAATCAGATAGACAGGCTGCTCCAAAGCAGTACTAGACAGCAAAATCAAATGGCTGCTTTGGATTTTGCAACACCAGAAGCAACATTTGGTCATGCTGCAGCAACCAGTTCCTCTTCTGCGTGTGCCCTCCCGGGGCACGAGGGGACATAAAGCAGCTATACTCTGAATCATGCCTGCATCTCTCTTGCGTGTGGCTTATCCTGTCCTCACCAAACATGTCCATTACACAGTTCTAAGAGGTCACAGAGGACTAAGGAGGAGGAGCTGGACTGAAGTCTGCAACATACTTTCTCTCTAAAAACAATATTCAGTATTCCTGCCATCATGATGTGTTGGAATTCAGTAGGTCTGATTTGTACTAATCTTTGACATTATTCTTCCTCTGTATAACTGACTTGCCAGTTAATAGTGTCTGTCTTCTTACCCTCTCACTGTGCCCATTCTTTTGAAGGATTTAAAATGCTTCTGCAAAAATACAGTAGTCTTTCATCTCAGTACTTCCCACAAAGGAAGCCTTCCAAGTTATTTCCCAGCCAAGCTTATTTTCTTTTACAGATTATAGCAGTTCACTGAACTTTGTCCTGGTGGGGACAAAGCTGGATTCTCAGGAGCACAGATTTGACTCCTTGAGAAGATCCATATGAGCCTATCTATATAAATTAGCTATGCAGTGACAGACTCCAAGGTCTATGCATTTCTGCGTGCTTACTCTCTTCCACATTGTACTTTCCTATGAGAGTATTTGACTCACATTAAATATATCAGCCTGTGAGACACATATTTGTTAGTTTTAGATTCTGCAGTCTTTCCATGCTTCACACTGGAGATCTAGCAGGCCAGATTCTATAAACATACTTCTTTGTTGTCTTATTTTTAATCTCTCTTTTAATTGTCATTTAACCATGCAGAATTTCAACATAGAAAAAAGCTAAGAGCCCTGAGTTTTCATTGTAAAAGCAAACAGATTAAAGCCATGATTCTTTTACTTTTGTTCAACTTAGAGACACAATAAATGAACCTATCTGAATTAAATTCTCCTAAGATAAAATAAAGAGTTGCTGTTCTGGTAAAATCACTTGGGTCAATTGTTTCTTCTGCAGCATGTAGATAAGTACGAGACACAAAAGCAAGTAGGAGGTATCTGTCAGACAGAGCAGAAAGAGATGTGGAGAACCGTAAATAAATAATGTATGATTATGTATATGTAGTGAGTGGAGTTGTGAGCAGGCTATGAAAACCATTTGTATGGCTGATAGTTAACCTATATACCAAGTACCAACAAGGTATTATTTTAGCTTCTTAAAACCATGGCTTTTATGATCATTTCCTGTCTTTCAGTTCTCAACTCTCCAGATGAAAATTGAGACTATTGTGAAGGAATGAAAAAGTAAAATACTTTTCAGTCCACTTTTATATGATGTAACTTATCCTGCTGCCTAGCATAAAAAACCCTAAATTAAATATCTGGTGTTTCTCAGAAGTCTGTGCAAGTGCAGCATGTTTCTTTACCATTTGTAAGGCTGTGAAGCTTTGGTTCCAAAACTTGTCACAAAAATTTAAACTCGAAGTGTAAATAAATGAGAAATCTTGAGCCCTTAACCACCTTTAAAATGGAAGTGGAGGTTATAAACAGATGTGTTCACGCTGACTGAGCAAGAGCACTCGGTGAAGATACTGTGGGTCTGCTCTTCGTTACCATCTGTCAGCAGGGAGTTACTGCCCTCAGATGCGGAGTAACTGAAGGGGATTTAATTTGTTTTGAAATGAATTATAAGTACTCAGCAGCAATTTTATCATGTCCTAGCTGGTGCAGGGGCTGGGGGCAGGGCTGTAGCCTCTCGTTCAGGGCAGTAACTGATGGAAACTGTGTGCTTCCCCACCATAGCAGCGTGTAATGCAGTGCCTGCTCCGGCGGGCAGAGAGCGGCTTCCTCAGGCATTTACACAACACTCACTGAACTTGGTCTTCTTGATATGACAGGGCTCATATTTTAAGTAGATAGTAAATTTCTTAAGCATTGTTGTCAAACTCATTCAGTACAACTTTTCAGAGAGGTTAAATGGTGCAGGGATAATTTATCTGCAGGTTAAATCTTAAAATGTGTTAGGCAGGTAATGAGCTGCGTAAGAGTTTTAGATGGAATCTGGCTTTCCTGTTTTCCTAATTAAAAGGAACATATCAACATTTTAAATCCATTAAATCCAGCTACTCATTGTTTTTCAGCTCTGGGGCTAGGAGAGTAATAACTGAGCTATTTTTACAGGCAGTAACGTGAAAAGTAAACTTTTGATACTGTACAAGGAGTTCATGTTACTTTACAGAGTAATATAATCAATTACATAACTTAAATATTCTACTTTTATTGTAGCTGCAATTGTTATATTTATTGCAAGTTGAGTGTGATTTTTGCTTGAATTTTACTTTTTACTTCATTTCTGTTCGCTCCATTTTACTTCAGTTGTTAAATGTACCCTGACTGCATTTAATTGAAGTAAATGAATAAAAAATTAACATAGCCAATATAATTTTTGCAAAGTTGAATGACATCTACACAATATGGTCCTATTTTATAGAGTATATGCTAGAACTTCCATTAAAAAGTAGATTTTACAGCTGCTCCTGATAGCTAAAATTTATTGCCATATACTTCAAACCTATGTTTTAAATATTGTGTACTTAATGAGCAGGATTCAAAAATAGGAATTATGTGTGGCTTCCACTGGATTGCTTTGAACTTGAAAAGATTAGACACATTAAAAGAAAAAAATAGAAAGATTTGCCTGTCTAGCTTTCCCTTTTTTAAAGATCAATTATATCCTTAATTTAGATGACAAAGAGAAGACAGCTTCTGACAACTGTCCAATGAAATCTTCAAGGAAATTGGAAACAATATCCCAGATTTTTTGCATATTCTTGCTATACCAAGAAGTCTCATAATTCCTTTGTTTCCTCCAAAGACTGACAGCTTCTCCAAAACTGTGCTTACCACACCCATTGCCTGCACGGCTCCTAGTTCAGTGTCTCATCTGATGCAGCTAGCTCCAAAAGGAAGCAGATGAACTATTTCCCCATTTCACATGAGAAAAATTTCATCCATGTAGCAGGAGAGTCCGCATTAAATTGATCCTTCTTCACCTACACTGCCATTTTTGTCATCATGGACTTCCAGTCCCTAAAGTGGGCATACGGGAAAGCTGGACGGGCTTTTTATAAGGGCATATAGTGATAGGACAAGGAGTAATGGCTTTGAACTGAAAGAGGGTAGAGTTAGATTAGATCTAGTAAAGAAATTTTTTACTGTGAGGGTGGTGAGACACTGGAACAGGTTGCCCAGAGAAGCTGTGGATGCCCCCTCCGTAGTGATGTCCAGGCTGGATGGGGCTTTGAGCAACCTGGTCTAGTAGGAGGTGCCCCCACCCATGGCAGGCAGTTGGAAATAGATGATCTTTAAGGTCCCTTCCAACCCAAACCTTCTATGATTCTATGATCTTATCAGTCTAATACCAGGCCGTGTGTTTTAAGATACGTTTCAATACCAATGAAGAAACAGTGGACGTGAAAATGTACGATGTACATCACCAGCTGTATTTGTTATGGATATACAGACTTTGGTAGACTGTAATGATCTTATATTGGTATCTGGGGCGACGCAGCAATCCAGAGAAGACTGAGAATGCAAGAATTAGACATATCAGCTGGGCTGCTTCTGTTTCTCTAAGTGGACTGTCAGGACAAGGTTAGATCTTTTCCTAGACTGAATTTGTTTCTGTAATGAAGTCATTCCATAATGAACTCACTGAAGCTGGTGAATCTCTCTTGCATTTGTTCTTTCTCTGTCCTTCTAAGATGCCAGTTCTCCTACAGACTGCAGTAAGTTCCTGTTTTTCAGAATATTCTTCACCTGTCTTGGCACAATTCTTGTCCTATGTGATTTGTTTGGACTTTACTTACTGGCTGCCCAGAGAGGTGGTGGAAGCCCCATCCCCGAAGTTTTTAGGGCCAGGTTGGATCCGGCTCTGAGCAGCCTGATCTAGTGGGGGATGTCCCTCCCTGCCCATGGCGGAGGGTTGCAACTACATAATCTTTAAGGTCCCTTCCAACCCTGACAATTCTATGAATCACGATTATGGATTATTTGACTCATTTTTCTCCATATTGAATCCCTTTCAATGATATCTTTTTCTTCTTTTTTTTTTCGTGTCAGATAGTAGCTGCAATCAGCTCTTTGTTGCACATCAGTTCTGTGATATCTTTACATCTTCAATCCTGAGAACTAAATTTGTGTATGTATTATGCTTAAGTGTCATGGATTCTAAGGGAAGCATAAAATGAATTAACTGAGAACTGTAAAAATGTCAGTAAGATTGCATTTAGACTTAAGATTCTAACCAATGGGTTAGAAATGATCAAATCATCTGTATTCATTTTGTTTACTTCTCATTTTCTGATTTAGAAGTTGAACTTAATGAGATCAATTACAATTTTAAATACGATGTATATAGGCTTGGCAGACTCTTGCGTGCTACAAATTTACTTTGAATTTCAAGCATTCATCAGATAAATTTTAAAATTAGGAGATCTATGGGTAGATAATAGAAGAAAAACAAACCATTAAAAAAAATGCACCATAACACCTCTAAATGAATTGCATTTCTTACAGGTAGTTTTGATGAGACAAGCACTCGTGTTTTCTCCATAGCAATTGAGCCCACAGAACGAGATTATGATAATACACATCAGAGAGTGGTTATCAAATAGGATTCTTTATACAACCACTGTAGCACAGTCACCAAATGGTGTCTGCAGCCTGCTGAGTAGAGTAGTGAGTAGACGTCAAATTTTGCTACTTAATACCTACCCACTCTGTGTGTCCAGGTCCTCTTTTCCATCAGGGCCAAAATTTGTGTAAATGCTGTATGTAAATGTTGAGTTGAGGGGCTTGAGGGGGCACAAACTTACTCAATACAGCAATAAACTACAAAGAATGAAGGGTGCTGTGAATATGTACAAAGTTGTTGGTGTGAGTTTTGTTCTTTACTTCTATAATTCACACTTTTTGATGTGAACTTACACACTATTATGTTAATGAAATTGTATAGTAGATTAATGTGGGGGGATTAGCATTGATATTTGAATTTTCATAAATAGATTAAGGTTGTAAAAAATCTGGATATCTGAAACCATTATAATTCAGTCTCAGGTATTTTGTATTTATATGTTAGAAAACTGTCTATTGTTTTAACATTTAAGCAGAAAAAAGGACTTTAGATACCTAACTAGTAAATAGTTCAGATTCCCTTTTAAATTTCAATATTTAACTGTCTCCCATTTATTTTCCTTTTCAATATGCTTTTTCTGTTCACTGCTGTGGAGCTAATATAGGACTAGAGTGGCAAAGATACATTTTTCTGTGCTTCATTTTTAACAGCTCCATTTTTTCACTTAAAAGCTGTATTATTAGAGAAAATGTTGTAACTTGGCGCTTGAGGGTTATGACATCCTGCATGAAGCATACGAAGAAAAATTGCTAGAGAGAGAGGTTACAGTCATGAAGTTAATATTTAAAGGGCCAGCTAGAAAACTAAAGTGTCTGACTTGGGTACAGATGACTTCATACAAAAATCTCAACTATATAACCAACATGAAACACCATGTTAAGATTTTAATCACAGCTCAAAGCACTTCTAGTTCAGACATGGGTGTAACACTTTGTTCATAATTAGGTGACACCTTTGCAGCAGGAAATATCCCTTAAACATCCCATAAACATGGGAGTTAAAGAGTATATATTCATACAAATTTGTTGAGTTTGTTCCAGTATTTTGGCTGTTGTGATCTGAAAATGTGGAATAAACAAATATGAGGAAGACAAATAAAAAAGTATGAAATTTCAGTTGAATAAAAATACTGAAATACTAAAATAAGTTTTGTGTCCAAGCAGTATTTTGAAATCCACCATCTGCCACTGTAGAGGTTCTATAAGCAGAGATATGGATTTGATCACTGTAAAAAATGTGACAAAAGCTAATGGATTCTACTGCATACTGAAACAGAAGACTTGCACCTTCATTAGAAAATTAAAAGCTGCATATGTCCTCCCAGATCAGTGATTTTCATCTACTGTTTCATCTTCAATTTAACTCTGCTTAATTGTATTTAGAACTTCATTAATGGTAACGTTGTTGGCTGACCTCACCTACACATCTTTTAGAAAACATAGAAAAATTTAAAGCAATTGCAAATACTAGTAGGTACTAGCAACAACAGAAGCAAGAGTAATAAACAGATTATAGCCACAGAGAAGACAAACTGTCCCTGAGGAAATCTCTGTATAATTTAGTTTCAGATATAACCACAGAGTTAATAACAGCACAAAGTAAACTCATGCGAATCTTCCCTCAACTAAAATTTCACTTGAATGTTCAAAAATGCAAATTTAATGGGAATCTTAGGTTAAAACAATATATTATATGCATGTATGTGTATCCTCTTACTCCTGGGACCACCTCTACTCAAACAGTTAAGAAACAATTTGAAAAGGGTTTAAAGCAAAATTCCTGTCAGTGAAGGTTTTTTTAACCACGTTTGCTGAGAACCACTGGAATCTATAAATCACGTAGTGACTTTGATAAATGTGATTAAACAACTAAACTTAGAAAAGTTCTGAAGTACACAAACCTACATTTATGGTACCTTTTCTTACATCTTGATTACAGTTTTGCATGTAATTAATTTGCATTTCATTTAGTTTTTTGTTTAAAAGCATCCTCTACTTCCATTTTATCACCCATTCCAGTCATACTGCAGCTGCCAATTTTACTGAGCAAATTTCATTAGTATATGAGAAGTTCTAATGTGCAATATTTGTCTGTATATTTATTGGCTTTTAGCTATAGCAGTGATGTTCAATTATTTTTATTGCTGTGTTCTGCTGAATCTTGACTACAAAAACATAGTCACTGAACATCAGAAGTTTGCTCTCATGTTACAACAATGACATTCAATGTGTCTTTTGTAAGACAATGCTAGTTCAAGTTCATTAAAAAAATCATTCTGAAATTAAGCAGTTTAAAACACAAAACTGAACCCTGTAGCTGAACTATCATTCAGAGATATTCACCAACACAAACCTATAGGATTTTGGTATTTTTTTTTTAAACATAAACCTCACAATGATAGTTTCAGTAGGTATCGAGAGCTTGCGTTTACATTTTGTGAGAAGAAACCCCACGATTTTCATAATTGCCTTTGATGTGGAGCACAAAAGAAAAGCCGGCTCTAAGTGACAGCCATATTCAGTACTGTCAGAGATGACTGAAAAACACATTACACAGCTCTGAATTTTGTTGTTTCGAGATGATATATTTATCCTGAAATATTCCTAAACTAAACTCATACCGACCTACTCACCTGAATAATCTTCAGTTTCAGTGTGTTTGGTTTGGTTTTTTTGTGAACGCTATTTAGAAATTAGCCAAAAAAAAGCAAAGGAATGTTCAACCAACAACAAGCCATATGGTCTATCCATGACAAACGAAAGCATACTCATCAAGCTGATGCTGTGCTAATGTACAGCAGTAACAACTCAAAGCAAAGGGCTTGTCACAGAGGGAAATAAGAGTTCAAAGGCATTGTTTGTTCGAAGGAGAAAAGTCTTGTTTGAAACAAGTTTCCTCTGAGGTCATAACAAGTTTCTTGACCAGTTACAGATAATGTATTTCAAAACAAGAAGTTGGAAGAATGACATTTAGAATATCAAATAGCTGGATCTTAGAGAACAAGACTATTTGCTTAACTTCTTCAGTCCCTTAAACATCAGGACCATATCAAAATGACCGGTTTTAGACTTCAACTTTCTAGTGATGTATTTTCTTTGAAGCTTATCTGCTACTTCTTTCTTTATATGGGATTCTTATCCTTCATGACTGCCCTTGATAAAACAACATAAATCTCTCCTCTGACACTGCTGAATATCAGAACATCGCCTTCTTTTTCCTGGAATTTGTGTCTGTTTCTAGTCTGTGTTTTCTTCCTGCCCAGTCTTTTCTAGCTTCTGTACCATTTTCTCACTAGAACAGCTCTTAATAAGGTCGCTAACAATTTCCTGTCATCCAGCTCCAAGAATCTTTTCAGTGTTCACATTCTTCTAGGTCATTCCACCACTTTCAACAAACTGTCTTCCCACTGTCCTTTCTTGTCTGCTCTTGGCTTGTTGTCAGGCTTTGCTTGTAGTAATTTACCACTCACTTTTTCTGCATCTTCCCCTTGCCTTCTTGCAGAGCTAAGTCCTCCCACTGGTGACCCTCTGCCTCCAGCCCATCATCCTCTTTGTCCTACTTGTTCTTACACAGCTTTTAATCTTCAGTCCCTGGACATATCCTAATAGGGACCCCAGCACCTCTTCTTTCAGAGTTTTATTTCACTGAGTTCTGCTGATGACTTCTAAATGCAACTTGTTAATTACAGAATTCTTTCCTGCTTTCTTTATAGCCCTTCCCATTAGTTATTAACTCCCAAGCTCACAGAGACCAAAATAAATGCTTTCTTTCAAACCTCAGTGTTTCTCTATTGACTTTTCCACTATTTTACAGTGTTTTGTTGCATGTGTTCCTTTTAGTCTCCTACATGCACTTTATGCCTACTCACACATTTAGTGTTGCTTGTCCTTAAAATATTTTATCTCCTTTACCTGTGCCAAACAAGTATATTTTTTCTTCCTGATTTCTGCCTAAAATTGTCATCATCTTCTGATTTTTCCTTAGTTCCCAGTCATGCTGATTAGGATTAATCTAATTCAGCCTCAGCTGTTACTTGCTCATTAAAAGATGCTGTGTTCACTGTATTACCAATATTCATAAAATGAATTGTGATAGCCCAGAGCATTTTTTTGCATAAATGATGAAATATGAGAGAAGATACTTTATACATTCTACCTGTTCTAGAGTGAATTAACAGAGATTTTTAAAGACTAAAAATAATCCTTTCTTATCTATGTGTCTGACCTGGCTTGAAGAAATCTGAGGTGAAGTGGATCCTGTAGAAGTCCCCATGCCAGCAGGCTCTGTTAACTAAACTGTCTCAAATTCTTTGTCCACCAGTGCTGGCAGGGGCTGACATTGCCAGAAATACCAATTTCTTATGTGGGCAGCCTGGAGATTGACCCATGAAAAGCTAATTGTCTTGGTAATGAGGTTTAGTTGCAATTTTCTAAAAGACTGTTACCTCAAATGCTTTTTGTTATTTCCAAGAAATCCCATTGATTCCATAAATATTAACCTTGTGTAGCCTCACATTATCATGAAGCTACCTAACTTAGTTTGCGATGTCAGTTTATTAACACACATCAGCTCTATATTTGTTAAATTCTGTTTGCTTCTGGCTTCCTCTGAATTCCAGCTAGTTGCTGAAGTTTTTCCTACTGAGTGGAAAAACGTTTCTCTGGCCCCTCTTCCGCTGAGATAATACACCACTGGGCAAGGTACTGCAGAAATATGAATTAGTCCTGATCCCATTGACTGACAAGAGTAACAGACTGCCTTGTGGGTGTCCATCACAGTAGCTACAGCAGTATTCAGCAGCACATAAGCATATTAGTATTCTCTGCAAAAATAACATTCAGTTGTTGAGATTTGCATTTTCAACACAAAGCCCTGCTCTGAACACCCCTTTGATAGGAGTAGTGGCTGCTCACAGAAGGTCTTTGATGAGAACCCTATTCAGTGGTCATCCAGTTACTTCTGCGTATACCAAGCAGCAAGAGGAAAAAAGTTCTGAGTAAACGTACCACTAGCAAAAAACTGTACACTTCAAATGATTCTCAGTCAAATCTGTATTTTTTTGTTGTATTTCTCTTTTGTACAATACCATGAAATTCTAGCCATCTTGAGTGCGGATCTGCAGGCAAATATAGCGGCTTTCACAATAGCCAGCAAGTCAAGTGCAAAATTGGCCAGGCCAATTTAAACCAGCACTAACGCATACCAATAGACTGAGAGTGGATTTCATACTAGTGCTGCTGGTGGAAGAAAGTTTGACTAGTTGTTAAATCATTGGCTCTCATGAGTGAGAATTTAGAAAAGTGTTTTAGCGGCTATTCCTCCTCATGCCTGTCACATTTCCACTGATCTCACGCTGAAATAGTGCCATAGCATAAAGAGAAATCAAGTTCTTCACCAGCTCAGCTCCTCATAAGAGAAAGCAAGTTTCCTTTCTGTTAATACAGCATGCGATACAATGGGTCTCAGCTCTAAATTAGGTTCTCTAAGCAGTACTACAATGGAGATCTTTAATAATAACAATTAGTCTGAATAATGTACTCTCGGCAGCTGCCTGTGATGCTTTTCATTGCAGTATGCTTTCCCCATTGCAGTCAGTACTACTGAAATGCCTTTAGCAACATAGCACCTACTTTGTATGCTCAGACATTTCTCCAAAATTAGAAATGGTAGTTGCAACTTTATTCCTTTCTTGTGAGAAATCTGTGCTTTTTTTTTTTTTTTTGCAAGGGCCTGGTGTGGTACAAAAGAGATTACCACTGCTGTCTATTCTCTTTTTTCTAAACACCATCTACTTGGCCCAGAGCTTGGCAATTAACAAGTCGCAGCGATAACCCACCAACCTAAACCAGAATCATATCCTAGCACGCACTCAATTTCTTGTCCTCAGCTTGTATTTTTAAACTCTTTAAACCCAAACATTTTCCAGATCTTAACTGGTTTTCTAAGCAGGTATTTCTCTGAAAAATATCTTATTTTTCCCAGCAGCATTGGCATTTGCATTTCCCCATTACTGAAATTGGTGCTCATTTAGCATGGCTAAATCACAGTCCTAAGCTCCGCTGTACCTTTTGCTATGATGTCAACCTTGGAAACTTCTTTATTCCACCTTGGTATTAAAAGGAGAGCCTGCTTTCAACTCCAAGTTAAGCTATGGTTGTATTATTCTGAAGCTTCCTTTGAAAGAAAAAAAAATAGAACAAAATCCTCATCAGTGGTAATTAATTTTGACAGTGTGGGCTTTGTAGCAATTCACAAACCTGTACTTTGTGCATCAGCATTCCTTATTATTCTAATTAAAGTGGAACATTGTGCCCTCGCCAGTCATTAATGGGTTTTCATTTTGTAAATGACATTTGCAAAAGTTAAAACGGGCAGTTCATATGAAGTCCACAGGCAAGAGTGTTAAAATTAGCATCACCATAGCAACAGTCTTCCATCATTAGTATTCAGGGCAACATCAAATGTTTTGTTGTGCTTTTGTTTCCAAAAAAAAGATTTTTCTTTAGATGTCATTCATAAATAGAAAAGGCTCAAACCCATATATTTAAGGTAAAATTATTGTATTTATTTGGGCGTCACCGTTCTAGAATTTCCCAGTTTTTCGAGGTATTTATTTTTCAGGACAGAGGTTGAATTTCACAATCTCTACAGCTGTATATGTCTAACCTCCTGAGTGACATTTATTCATTGCCGGCCTGCTGCTCAACAGTACAGTTTTAATATGAAGTCTGTCACTTCTACTCACGAATCTTTACCAAGTAACGGGTTCTGCTGAGAATCTGTAAAAGATGCATGCACGGCGAAACATGGTCAATCCCCCACTAAGTGGAGTGTGCATCTGCTCAATGCTAGTCGTGGTGTTTAAATGATGCTATTTATGGGGGTTTTTTTTCCCCTCTCAGGAATTGAAATGTAAGTGCGTACATCATCTCTAGTGAAACGATACTTAAATATCATCTTGTCTTGCATAGTTTAGAATTGGGGACAGAAGAAAAGAGCGCTACCCCTAAGGGAAACTGAGGTAGACTATGAATGTACTCCAGTGTCCTTTACTGGAAGAGGTGATGTTGGCTACTTTCTTTCTGAAAGTTTAAAGAGGACATAATTGCCTGGAAGCATGTCTGGGAGCATTTTGCAGCAATACTTTTCTGTTCAAGAGACACTTTAGCACCGCATCTCCTAAAAGCACCCGGAGGCATACGTCTTGTTCAAGCAAAACCATGCAATCAATACAGGAGAAGCAGTAGTTGTCCTCTAGAAACCATTTTTTTAATGTGCAGACAGAGAGGGGTTAAGAAAAGAAAAGCAAGGGGAAAGACATTAAGGAAAGTAGATGATGAGCAAGGCGAGGTCAGTAGAATGCTGTTTTAATTTGATGCATCCTGGCTTGTTCAATAACGAGCACAGATCACAAGTAACTAAATGTTCTCTAGCACTATGTCCCTGGGTTTTAATTTGGTGCAGAAAGGTTCTTTCTTTCCTCTTCATCTTCTTCATTTTGCAAATTTTTGCAGAGAAGAGTCTTTAGCAAGTAAACACACTTTAGTGCAATGTAAAAGCTGAGGGTATAATCCATACTCTTACAGATATTCCTGTATTTTAATAAGCAAAGAGCATTTTCATACAGTGATTGCCTTGCTAGTATGTGCCCTTGTGGTACAGATTAATTTTTCAGCTAGTGAGACCTGCAGAATTGGAAAACGCTTATGAACGGTAAATACATATATACCTAAGGAAAATCACACTTAGGTTAAGTAACAACTGTCCATAGTGGATTGACATTTGGTGCTTGGCACTTGGAGAACTTTAACACAGAAGGGGATTGCTCCAGCTCTGAGGTTTTGAGACATCTACATGTATGTTCATTTGTTCAACCACTTATTTCCTTTCTTTTACAGTGGCACCTTTTTGCTAGGTCAAGTTAATTTTTCCCTTGTGCTGATTCACTCTACTTTTTCTCTTTTTTGACGCTTGTCAACTCCTTTCTGAGAGACTCAGCTTGCTAAAGCAGTTAATTTTCTCTCTTTTAGACTTTCATCCCCTACTGCAGTGAAGATACTTATTACTGAACTGTAATGTTTTGCAGAATTTTGCCATTTGATCTTCATAGATAAATGCAGTGGTGAAGTGGAGCTTTGTAGAAACTGAATAATTTTCACTAAATACAGAATTCAGTCTTTATTTAACCAAAGTGTTTCACACCTAGCATTCTAAGCAAGCTTCTTCATAAATCTGAGTAAATTCAATACTAGTTTCTTTCAATGATGTATCTTATAATTATCAAATAAGTAACCTAGCTTTTTTAAAATCAGCTTTGGAGATCTTTTTAGGTTTTTAGCCCTTTACAAGCACTGACCTATAACACCATCAGAAAGATTTACCTAAATTGCAAGGGCTTTATAGCCTTGTTTATTGTAATAATGACAGGCAGAGAGGCCATTTCTGGGAAGGATCAGTGACAGATTACTATTTTCTATTCCAGACTCCATTCATTCAGGAGCAGACCCTTGAGCAGTGTTGTGGTAAATGAGAGGAGACTGCCAATTTCTTATTTATCAAAAATGCGTAAACACTTTATTTTTCAAAATATATGTATGAATACTTTCTACTTGTGCGTGTCCTTGAAAGAGCTACTGAAGCTGTTCTTCATTAAAGATGTTTCTGTATTTGGTCTAGAAATACAGAAGGAGATGCACCTCTGTGAGTATGGATTTCAGACATGCTATGTGAGTTGCAGATTTCCCTTCCAAGAGTAAGCAGATGAAATATCCTCAACTTTCTGTTTTATATATTAATCTTCACAATCATACCCAGCTTCAACCTATAGAAACCCTGGAGAGTGGAAATAAGTGGTTTGCAGCTGTATTCCTGAGTGTAACAGACTATGTATTTTGTAGCTGGAAATGTCAATGATTACAGGAATAAAAAAAATGAAAAATAAGAGTTAGAACTACTAAACCAAAACCATGTTTTTATTTCTCCATCTATAAACTTTTAGTGCAAGTAATTTGGAATAAAGGCACCTTGAAATTTAAGTGTTTAGAAGGAAATTTCTTCCAGATTTCTGCCAGAGAGAGCATTTTAGCTGCAAGGATCAGTTGTTGAAAAGCGTATCTTGTCTCTATACTTAAGTTTACTTATCACCTGAAAATCAGAGGTTAAAAAATCTGATTCCCCGAGATCTGTGATGAGCTTACCACCATTCTATGTACTGGTTTGAGCTTCAGACTTTTGAACTGAGCTATTTTGACATAAACCATCACGAGAAGCATGAAAGAAAAGCATCAAGAGATTATCTTTCTGGCCATAGATGCATGCACTTTATTTGTTCTTTTAATTACTACCTGTTAATGGAAGGGCTTATTCTTTTAGTACTACTGTAATATTGCCAAACTATTTAAAACACTTAGCAGACTGTTCAGTTGCAAGCAGCGTTCTATGTCTTCATACTTGACCAGTGTTTTTTCATTCCTCATTCATCTGCTTTTCCACTATTTTGATTGTGCTATGGAACAAAAGCAATGAAAACCTTACTAATACAGTCATTACATGTTAGTGCTTGATTTCATATGCTCTTATTTCTTCTCCTGTTTCCAGTTTGAGGGAAGAATAAATATTTCATCACACTCTAACAATCTTGAAATGAGCAGAAGAACCTACAGAGGACTCCAAGTTATGGTGAGGCAATTTAGGTTCCCTTTAGAGTTACTGTCAGAAGTTTGGAAATCAAATTTAAGCTCTGTGCCGAAAGCAGCTTGCAGAGATTGAGAGATATGCTCATTGACTTCAGCGAAGTTACTTATTTTTTTTAGTAGAGTAAAAGGGATAAGAATCTGTGTCTCAGTATTTCCTCTCATGTATCATGTTTTTTCACATCAGTGCCCAAAGTATTGTGGAATAAACATTTGCTGCTGGCAAAACGTGAATCTGTATCTGTACAGTTTTCTCTTGAGAAAACTGAGCACAAAACCCTCATCGCTGCTTTGCTCTGGGGCATTTTTTCACTCCTTTAGAAATAAGGAGTGGAAAAGAGTCCGTCAGTGTGAATTCTTTATCAAACTTGCCTGTGTGGGTACGCTCACATCACATGGTCTCGCAATAGTCCTCTTCGGTTTGGATCAAGTCAGCCAATGGGACACCTCCTGTGTTGGTCCTGATGTAGGTTTTGTCAATGCCACATATTTATAGCACCCAGAGACCTCCCAAACAATTCTTCTTCGGTACACATGGTTTTTTTAAGTACTTATCAACTTTTTCCCTGAAGTTTAATAAACTCAAGTTAAATTTCTGCTTCCTGTAAACAGATCTTTCTGACTCTTACTCACTCTTCCTTTTTCTTTCTGTTCTGCCTATGTTTATCTGCTACAAATGTTCATTTGAAGTCCTGAGAGCACAATGTTGCTCTGACGTTTCCAGATGGAAGTTTTGCTCATCTGCTTTGCCAGTTCTGCAGCAAGTTTCAAGGGCACCAACAAAGATATTTGCTGCCTTGTCTTGTTGCATCTTGCAGATTTTCAGTTCTCCTCAGTTCTCTCTTTATTAGATCCTTATAATAATTGTTAGACATTTACACCCACACACTTTCCTTAAGTCACAATTTTCCTCTTCGTTATGAAGAAGTTAGACAAAAAAAAAAAAAACCCCAAAAAAAAAATCTAGAAAAGTGCCTCCTGCCTTGTTCTCTAGATTTTCAGTTGTCCTGGATTGCTTGTTGCTTGGTGCAACCTTCCCTCTCTGAGCTCAGCCTGCTGCAAGGCCTATCACTCACCCAAACCACACCTCAGATACATTATAATTTTATACTCTTCAGGTGTTTGTGCAACTATCTCAAAGAAGTATGCTATGTGACTTAAGTAAGAACATTTACCTGTTGGGTTTTTTTTTTCTTTCAGAAACCTTCCTGAATTATATGGAATTTCCTTTTTGTATTTACTAAGAAAGCAACATATGTGGTAGTGAATAATGAGTAAACCTTTTCAGCAAAATAAGAATGCTTTTGAGCTTTTTAACGTCAGCTGTTTATAAGCATAGTATATACTGACAACCTTTAACACAGTTTCACCTAACAGATTCCCGTTGCAAGTAAGACCAAACAGGTGGCAACCCTCAATCAGTGCCTTGTTATCACAGGGAACCTTTGATGTACCTAATGTGTAATAAATAAGATTCTGCATTTTAATCATATTGCTGCTTTCAAAATACTTGTATTACAAAGTCTTATTTTATTTCCAAAAACTCCTCCTGACTTTGTTGATTTATTTATTTTTAATTAGATTATCTTTGATCATTTATTTATTTCAACATACCTACCAGCAGACAGATGATAAACCATCTGGAAATTATTACATTCTATACTTTCTTATCCACCTTTGTCCTATTCCTATGCCTGCAAAAGATGTAGCCATTCTTAATTATTTTTCTTAGGTTTCACTGTGTAAGAGATTGACCAGATGAACCTTTTAGGTTAAGATAGTGACTGACAGAAAATGCACTTAGGCTTAAGTTCCTCTTGTTTCTACATGTACTCCTCACTCTAAGGCTGCATTATGCCTTTATGCTTCAGTAAAGACCAAAAATTTATTTTACCAGTGAAATGAACTTGAAGAGTTCCTTAAAAACAGCAATCTCAATTCCACTCTTACATATATAGAACAATCTAAGGTTGGTGCTGTAGTATTTTTAGTAATTTAGTTCTAATATTACTATTCAAATACCCTGTACTTGTGGTCAGTTTGATTGCTTCAAGGCAGGAGGGATCAAACAAAGCTGTATCTCTAAAAAAAAAAAAAAGACATTACTGAAACCAATAATATTTACATGATATATATGAATAATGGCATAGAATAGTGCTGCATTGCTTATGAACAGTTTTGGTGAGAGTTTTTTTCAAGCAACATACTTTATCTTGTATACACTGAAATCCAGTGCTAAATTTCCCATCAAATTATGTAATGTCAAACTTAGCACTTTACTAAATGTTGAGTTAGAAAAACTATACAATAGACACTTAAATTGTTCTGTAGAGAGTATTTTAGATTATCTTCTTAACTGCAAATTACACAGAAAGACAAAGTAAAGAAAATATAATTTCAGCATAACAACCTAAATTAATAAAATAAGAACTGTCTTTTTCAGTGTTGGACGTGGTGGCTGGAACTGATTTATATGAATTGGGCCCATCTAGGAACAAGCAAACCCATGAAATTAAAAATCCATCAAATTGTTTTAAGTGAGAGAATGGCATAGTCTGCCAAAATAAGAACAACCTGCACGCACTAAGGAAAGCAGCCAAAATTTTGTTTGGAAGTAAAAATCAGCTCAGCATGTAGTATGCACTGCACTAAAAGGGTTAGAGTATTGTCGTCGCACGCTGTGCTTTTGCAGTTTACAGACTTGGCAAGATGCTGTATGTATGCAAATACAGAGGAGTCCAAGAGTGTAGATTAGTATTCTTCTAGGTCCTACCTTTTAGCGGTTTCTTACAGAAACCGCTACCTAAACTATTCCTTTGTACGTAAAGAAGGAAAGAAATGCTGCGAGAGCCCATCTGCTCTGCGGGTAACCGTTGGAAGCGCTTCTTCAATTAGCTAACTCTGTCAAAACTCGTGCCAGCTTATGAAGTTTTTGAATGGAAATAATAGTTGTTTTTCTTGGAAAACTTGACTGCTGCAAACTTTGGAAACTGCATATAAAGCATCCGGCACGCTTTAAAGGAAATTATGATATGGCTACTCTTCATTGGTAGTGACTTCGTTTTGTTAAATCAGTTGCTTCCTTGTTAGAAAATCCACTACTTAAAACTAATTACTTTGATTATCAGCTTGGTAAACTCATCAAGAAAGCCTGACAATCTAGCCACAGCAAAGCAATGTGTGACTATATTCTACTGCATTAATTCACAGGGATTTGAGCTGCTCTAGAACTCTTCTGGATCCCCCAATGCAGCGAGATGTTTTTGCCATTTAATGTGATGGATTTATTCTGCAGGGGCAGGCCCAACCTAGGTTCAGAAAGATACCGCAGTTGTTGTAGGGACTGGGCTGCAATTCCCACATCAGGTCAGACAATTTGAAATGAAATAAATAATAATAATAAAAAATGTAAATAAAATCACGCCTCGTCTACAAGAGCACTAGGTGGATGTAGAGCAGTACCATGGCCAGTCTGCTGTGGGCCAGTTCACCCCTCAGCAACAAAAATAAGAGTCACTCTGTGAAATTTGTACCCAGAGACAACTATTGTTCTCAGAGCAGACACACATAGCAGTGTAACTGTAAGATAGCATGCCATCAGACAGTCCAAATAACCAAAAATATTGGCACATTTGGAGAACTGATCTCTCCTGTCTGTTTCATAGATTACATCATCTAATTAAAATGGCAGCACAGATGTAGTCCTGGCCTTGTTTTCTCCAGATTGCTAGCAAGTTTCGTGTACGATGTCGACATGGAAATAACTACCAAAGCCAGTTGATTTCCTCATCTCTGACCCAACAGACTACACTGTCATCACCAAATGATCATTTTCATTGCATCTAATTCCTTTTAAAATTTGTAAATAAATCCTAGCCTCAGTGAAGTGCAACGTTTACTGCGAAAACTATCAGAAAAATAATAATAACATGGCATAAAGTAAAAAAAAAAACAAACCACATTTGTTTGGGGAATGAAAGACTTTTAAGGATGATACCTTACTCAGGAACAAGAAATATGTTTCTTTTTCTTTGATTCCTAGACTGTAATTCTTAGAATAAAGCCAAATAAATGCTCAGTATGGTGAGCTGCTAAAAATAGAACTCTCCAAAGGTTTTAGTTCAGTATTAAATACACTGGTTTGATAAAACCAGTGGATTAGATGGAGTCTAATCCTTCACTCCCTACTTGGGCTCTATTTGGCAAAATTCTTAGGCTGTAAGCTTCTGCAAATCTTTGCAAAATTGTTTTTATCCTTAATAAATTATTTGCTCCATTAGTTACTCTAAAAACAGAACATGTTGAGGGACATGGGCAGAAGCATAATAGTTTGAGAAATAATGACAGTATGTTTTAAAGAATGAGAATGAAGAGCGACTGCAGCCACAAAACTATGGAAAAGTAGTAAGAGATTAATTTCTGAATACTCAATAAAAATTATAGTGGCCACAAGAAAAAATCAATTTCATTACTAAAGTACAAAAGTACTTTAGATACCACATATCTTAAGCCAGTCGATTTTTAAAAGATAAGGTTGAATTTTCCCTTGGCTAATGTGTATTAGTGTAGAGACATTAACTGAAGTGGTGGTAATTGCTTGCAAAATGACATTTGGTTCTAAAGCTGGCAACCATGAGCCAGAGCTGTTGATAGTAATTGAACGAAAATTATTTACCTCAAGAAAAGAATGATAATTTGAAACACCACCATATTTTCTTCATATGACAGATTGATTTTGTTGTTTTGGGATGGGGGATGAATGTTGAAACAGTTGTAATGTTTTCTGATACAGGAGCTGTGACTTTAGATGGTCTTTCTAACTTTAAGGACACTCAGAAAATCATCTTCTACATAGTAAATAGTATGTTATCTATGTCTATTAAATTTATGCCAGCATAAAATTCTAAACTGTGGACGCTTATTAAATAAACAAATGGTTTTGATCCTGTGAATGCTCAGCATTTGTAGTGTGCTCTGTACATACAGGGAAATCTTGGTTGAATTAAATACGTTTTTTTTCTTGAGAGGAAGGTAACGGAAACTGTGTGATGTTTCTTATGACTGATAATATGGAATCAGGTATTTTGAACTTTTAAAATAGTCTGGCATTCTGTGTCACATGGTGCGGGAGATGATAAGGATGGGTAACTCCGCTTAGTCCCAGCAATAAGAATTTTCTCCTTAAGTCTGGGCTATTTTAGAAAAAGTTGAACATGTTGATAGGGCAGAATTGTGGGCTGACATTTCTGGTAATGTGTTCAGGGGAGTTGAGTGTAGCAGCAGAGGTCTAAGATTGTTAATATGGACCATAAACAATGTTTTTGGAAATTGACTAGTTCAATGTGAGAAAATGCTCAGTATAGAAAGAAAAAAAATATTTTTGCTGATTTTGAGTTCCACTCAATAACTATTGTTCTTGATTTAATAAAAGGACTATGGTAGGCCCTAAAAGTCATCTGTATACTCTTGGTCATAAATGCCAAAGCTCTTTGATTTGTGTTGACAAGGCATCTCTGATTTTCATTGCAAGTTTTTCCAGGTGAATTTGTCTCTGTTGCTAGAAAGGGAATCTTTATTTTTCAGGTTTATTCTTTCACTATGAGATTCCATCTTCTATTCAATAACAGAGATCAGAGAAGTGAATGAAGGTATGCTGACAGAATTGCAAGCTATTTGAAGCCTTGTTGAGATGTACCATGAGGTTTGGCTGAATCCAAACATATGAAATACTGAAAGTATCCTTAGACATTGAGGTCTATTAAGTGCATTCCCATTATTGGCTTTAGTTAAACATAAACTTTAAACTTAGCCTTTTTTTTTTCTATCAGCTAGCATCCACAGGATTCTTTCCTGAATTAATTGCAGCTACTGTGCCAGAGATAGGAGTTACATAAAGATACCTAAATGCAAAGGCTGAGAGAACTACTTTTATAGGGAGATATGATAGTTAAATAAATGGAGGGAGCAGAAGCTGTTTGGAATTATGTGAAGCATGTGCCAAAGCATAAATGCTTGAACTTGCCACGGGAGACTTAAATGAAATCCTTTACTTACACTTAGATAAGAAATAATTTTTATCTTACCTCAGAATTCCCTTGTATCCCTCTTTGCTGAAGTATTTAAGTGCTAACATACGTTTAGATTCAATTAGGATAAAATAATATCTGTGCCTTAGGATGTGGCTTCATGGTAGCTGATACTGATTCATCTGTCTCTGGAAGCACTAGTTAATGTAGGTATCTGTATGTCTATATTTGTTTCAAATGATTGTATATATAAACACTAATTTTCACTCTTTGAAATGGACAAGATGAGACTATTGACACTTGCCATTAAAGGACACTGCCAGAGCTGTATGCCTCATTCTGTAGCCAAATTAAAGCACATTTTTCCATAGAATACTGTTTTGAAATTAAATTAAAAGTTTAGATTTCAGAAATGTCAGATGAAAGACTTTTCCTTTCCAGGATTGTTTTCTTGCTGTTACCAACTCTGACCTCAGACTGGGAATAGCTGCACAACACTAAATCTGAAGCTGCATTTCTATGCAAACAAACCATAAGAAATGTCACGCGGGTCACATGAAGGAGTTAGGCTGGATGGAATTACTGGTGAGGCTAGTTGTGTTGTCACTGCTCCCCGCTCCCATTAACTTCTCTAGGCTAGTTCCCTCCCCAGGTGCCTCTGGTTTCTGGATCCCCACGTGAGGCATTTAGGAAGAGAGCGCAAAGCAACCTTGCTGTGCTGGAAGACTGAGCTTTGCTCATGTTGCACCAGGGTATTGGGAGAAGGCAAAGACTTTCTGGTTTTGAGACTACATCAACACAAGCTTGATTTACCAGTAAGGGAGAACCGTCCCTTCCTTCCATCAGGGCTCTGCATGGCCCAGTCTAGGGAAAAGGCTGGGAGTAGACTTCAAACTTATCGTATTTGATAAGGTCAACAACTTTGGCATGTTTGGGAAGATGATGAGAAAGCCTCGTGTGTACATAAAAATAGACAGGGCCTCTAGCTGTTAGAATTATGTTTTATATTATACGTTATGTAGAGTATATTATAATTGTTGAGAAAACAATATAGTAGTTATGACAGGGTCTAAGTATATTTTAAAGCAATGAAAGCTACAAGATCTGTGAGAACACAGCAAGGCATCCATTGCTAAGAGACAGCAAAAAGTGAATGTATTAATGCAATGGTGTAAATTTTGCTTAGCTAGTGGTCTGACTGGGAACTTGTCTACATATACCTGTCATAAAATGCAATAGATTTCACTGTTCTCTTTTACTAGCTAAGTGCAGCCTTACCATTGGAATGTCACAGTACCTAATCTCCTAGCATGATCTAAGTGGCTTTTTTCCCAAATGAATATTTTTTTTTACCAGATAGTATTTTGAAAAAATAAAAAAAAAAGTCCACAATGAAGGAAAAACTTTTCTGTATAATATTAGTCATAGAAAAAGATCTTATGTGTCAAAACCGCATATATTATGGAAAGCAGTCAAAAAGTAAATTAGTGAAAAAGGAAGGCATGCTTCTCCTTTAATGTCTGTGGAAGCCTTTGGAAGAGAGGGCTACATGTCAGGGACCAGGACTGCATGGTGACCAGTAACTAGCATTAAGTTTTCCAGGCCCTGCATGAAGTAGGATTGCAAGAGGCAATTGAGATTGCTATTGAGATCTATATGTTGATAGGAAGCAGTAGAGAAGTTAATGACTTAGGAAGACGTCTTTTGTGTTTGTGACACATAATTGTATGCATGGAAAGAAAGATTTTGAGGTGAAAACAAAAGGCAGTGAGCAGGAGAGTTTATGAAATCCTGCTTATTTTAATCCCCCAGGAGGCAAAACAGTCATTTATTTCTAACTAGGCATGCAAAGACAAGTTAAGAAATGGAGTTTGACTTCATTGTTTTGTTTAATTTATCCTTACTAGTCAGCATTTTTTCTCACCCTTACTCCTTGAAATGATAACCATTCATTTTGCCAACACAGATTCCTCAAACAAAGAATTTACTATAATTGTTTTTCAAATCTTAATTGTATATTGTAAAGATCAGCGAGCAGTTTTGCTTTGCGTAAGTTTTCTACTGGTAGATTTTAAGTCTTTTTTTACAGGTGGGTTTATGGTTTATTTGTTTTTTTTGTTAGCCTCCCAAAAGCCTTACTTCGCAGAGTTTTTAATAATATAGTTATCTAGCATTTTGCTTCTTGATCTTACCATTCCTGGGACTATTCACACTCCAGTTCATCTCCACTCCAGAAGAGTAGGGGTTATTCCTCTCTTAATTTTATTTCTTATCATTTGGTAGGAAAGGAGAAAAGAGCTTTTGGTATTTACAGGTGCTTACTTGCAGAGCTCAGTGGAACCTGGATGTGCTATCCACTGCATCCATCTCAGTCTCACTCTGCTCCTGTTTTCAAGGTCATGCACGTGGCAGTAGAGACTGAACAAACATTCTGCTACTGCAGGGTGTCTAAATTGTCATTATCAGCCTAAAAAATAACTGTAGCCTCTCCAAATTAACTTTTCCAAGACTTCAACAGATGACATTCACATATACGACTAACATATCCAAAATGACAGGCATCCTCTCATTCACATTTTATCAACAGCATGCAATGCAGTGTGACATAAAGCACACACGGACTCATCCTGAGGCTCTACAATGCTCGTCTTGTAGGGTGACTAAGATTTCAGTTTTAATCAGGTGTCTTTACTGTAGTAAAAGCAAGTACAGCCCAAAGGATTGTGGAGGTTGTGCTGCCATGCATTTGACAGGAGCAGAGGTGCTCCTGCCACATGTGCTGTGTACCAATACTCTCCATACTGTGCATTACATTTCTGCAAGCTCTGTAGTATTTACTGCACAATTAGTTTTTAATTGTGGGGAGGGGTTTTAAGAAAATAATAAGTATTCCTCTTCCTACTCTATCTATTCCAAGAATAGTGAAATATGTCAGGTAAATTCTTCTGAGCCCCACCTGCCAGTTGCATGACTGCCTTACAGTGGGGAGAACAAGCACTGTGTAGGAAGCAGTATCTGCTAATCTCCCTTCACACAGGACACAGATTAGATTAGGTTTCCCTCTGGAAAAAAGTGGTATGCTCCTTCCCTGTCTTTGCCATGTTGTAAATGGCTGGTTATAAGTGTACAGAGCTATGAATGTTTTAGTAGGTCTTTAATTTACAGTGCAATGTTGGGGAAAATGAATGCAGAATTTCAAAACTATTTTCTTCATTGCACTTATAGTGTTTTAATGTGCTTCCAGTTGTAATGTGTGAACAGCCAAAAAAAATCCCAGCCCCAAACCAGCAGCATCCAAAACAGTATTCTCTTCTTGGCTCTTCTGAGGGAGCTATCAACAAATACTGAAAAAATGCTGGCGGTGTCAGCCCTTGGAGCATGTTTGAGACAGATGATCCAGCAAAGTGTCATCATGCCATCCCAAGTGATTCTGTATATTTATTTATACCAAGAAAAAGAAAATAGACTCAAACAGCATAACAGTTTAGCCAGCCTGACACGGCACTACAATGTCTTCGTATATGCAAGGCAAGTGCTTGCTAATCCACCGCCCAGATAACTGAGAAATAGCAAAGCCACACCTACAAGGAGGACTACTTGCTTCATGTAAATATGGAAGCCAGCCTTAGTTAATAGGAAAATGTTTTATCTTCATTTTCAGTGACAATAAAACCAAAGTAATGTCTCTTTAGTTTTCTAACTCCAATATCTTAAAGGGAGCCTACAAAAAAACTGGTTAGGGGCTTTTTAGGATGTCAGATAGTGATAGGACTAAGGGGAATGGATTGAAGCTAGGGATGGATCAGTTCGGATTAGACATTAGGAAGAAGTTCTTCCCCATGAGGGTGGTGAGACACTGGCACAGGTTGCCCAGAGAGGGGGTGGAAGCCCCATCCCTGGAAGTTTTTAAGGCCAGGCTGGATGGGGCTCTGGGCAGCCTGTCCTAGTGGGGGATGTCCCTGCCCACGGCAGGGGGTTAGAACTAGATGATCTTTAAGGTCCCTTCCAACTCTGACAATTTCTATGATTCTATGATAACTCATAAAGTGTTAAACTTAAAAGCAAACGTCCACTTAATGTCGGCCCTACTAAGTGGTTTTAGGCAAGCCTCTGCCCATTTCTGCATTTAGGTTTCCACATCTGTCTGTAACGCGGAGTAGTGATACTAATCTATGGAAAATTTATAAAGATTTATACTCAAACATTATTGTTTAGTAATCCATTATTTTATGTTCATATTATTATTTCTAATGTATGTGACTCTTCCCCCACAGAAAAGGATCAACATTCTGAGAAAAGCATATTAAAACTGAAAAATCGGGTTTCTCAAATGCACATATCCCCAGCAACAATTTGGCTGCAAGCAGTGTGGTCTGACTGCTTGCAAATGCACTTCATTTAGTTTTTATTTTTCCTGAAAAAATTTAGGGGTAATAAGATAGTCTCTAATTATTATCCCTCATTTATGAGGGGTCTATGACTTCCCTTTAAGCAGCTGGTGTGGTTAAATGTTGAAGAGAGAGCTACCTTGTTTAGATATAATCCAGGACAAACCTACGGTCTAAGAGAAACAAAGACTGTTCTTGTGATTGAGGTCTCTGTGTAGGTGAACAAATTGACTGAGTAGCCCTTGGATAAGAAAAGCACTACAGGGAATTAAAATTCTACTTACTCTGTAATCCTGTTTTATTTGCTACAGGAAGACCGTCTTTTATCAAATAATGGCTGAAAATTAACTGTAGCATGAAGACTGGCTTCAGTTACAAATGCCAAAGACAGTAACTGTTTACACTACAAACAAAATATATTTTATAAGAAATAATGGGTAGTTTAAAAGTTGTTTGGAATAAGAGAGGTTTTACTTGCCTACATTATACAGCAAATTATAATTTTGAGGTCAATCAAAACAATGAAAAGCATTTGTCAGTTTGGAAATGACAATCAGGACTACATTAAATAGATTTTTTTAATATAAAATCAAATTATGAAGTCAATAGGCCTTAATCCCTTAATCCTTCAACATTCTTGTTTTCCCCTGGATGTTCTTGAGTGGGTAATAGTTTGATTTGAGAGATCAAAGGGTTAATTTGCTTTTCAATTGAGGAATGACTCAGAGTTTCTCTTTCTTGTTAAAAAAAAAAAGAGAAAAAAAAAAAGCAGTATGTGGGTGTAAGGTAGGGAAAAAAAGCCAAGAAAATGGATTCACTAATTGGGGTTTTCACCTGCTGTGAGTCTAATTGAATACAATGCTTTATTTGTAACTCAAGGAGAAAGAAGATTATGCAAAAATTCAGACCAGTTTTTAAATTCTCATTACTTGGCACTATTGTATGGGAAAGAAGACCGATGTGATAATAGCAGCACCAAGCTTCTGTTAAGGCAGACCAGGAAACTCCAGAAACAGTAAAATTGAAGGAATGTGTGTCAGGGGTATCAGAACTAGGTACTTTGTGAAAGAAAACAAACCACTTTTGCTGTGAAACAGCAGAATATCAGCTACCCCAGTTTCTTTGTACAACACGAGCAGCTGCTCTCTCCTGGTAATAGACCGCAGGGTTCTTCCCAAGTAACACGCTAAACATCCTTAAAGAGAGACGTCTCCCTTCTTAAAGCTTAGCTAAAGATGGGAAAAGGTGAGGTTGTCGATGCAATGCAGCTGACAGCGTTCATCCAGTTCATTCGCCTCAAAACTAAGATATCTGATAGAGCAGTTGAGCTTGTATCAGTTCCATACTGAAGCAAATGGAAAATTCTGCAGAGTCTAATGAGTTTTAACGCAGTGATTTATGTTTACACAAAAATTAATTCTCTCTTTCGTTCCATGTTAGGGTTGTGTTGTACATCTAACATGACTGAATGGAATGGGAATTAGATCTTTCAAACCACATTAAATTGCTTGGAAACTGTGAGAATTTAACATTTAATTCCATTTAGATTTGCGTTTGGGGGCCTGAGGGGTTGAACCTTGAGCATCTTACACTTTCAAAGGTAGCTCACAAACATGTGGATTTTCCTCAAACTACTTGTTGAGCTTTGCCTAAGATCAGATAACCCAGTTACCTGGAGACTGAAGGGGAGCCCTGAATATCGTGACGCACACGATAAAACCCACCAAGTTCAATGTTTATCAACATCTGTATAATGGGAAAAGCAATCTCTGGGGTATTCCTGTGGTATAGAACCTATAGGTAACATTAATCTTCTGTGCTTCTAGTCGTGTGCCCTCACACTGTAAAAAAAAAAAGGGGGTTTTGTGCATTTGAAGGGCACCCTTTTTGGTAGCTTTACCAAGAAAGCACAGTCTGCAAGGCTTGAATGACTCCTTAGTTGCGTGAAGGACTTAGTTCTCCACACAGCATTATTTTAATGAATAAAGGACGTAGATGTAAAACTTGCAGGAGAGGAGACTGATCTGAAATGCTTGTGGCACTGGAGGGAGATTGTTAGCTTTTTTTGTGTACTGAATATTAAGTAGGAATTAATACAAAGAAACCTTGCAACAGTTACTGAGCAGGAGCAGAACTATTTCTTCTGCTCTGTCAATTCCAGGGGAGAAGCTCATCCTTACCCACGAGGCCACGGCAAGCCCTTGGAAACGAAATTACCTGATTTCACTCACAAATAAACCACTCGGGCATTTTAAGCACCGAAATTAACAGCCACGAAGTGAAAACCCGTGTAAAAGGCCTGTTTCAAATCTGCCCCAGCTTCGGTGCACATTTTAGTTAAGTGCCCTTCCCAGGTTGCAGAGGTGGGTGTCTCTCTCTTCTCCGAAGTTACAGTGGATAGGACAAGAGGAAATGGCCTCAGGTTACACCAGGGGAGGTTTAGGATGGATTTTAGGGAAGACTATGCTGAAAGGGTCATCTGTTAGAGAGTAGTGTAGGGGAAAGGGACCTGGGGGTCCTGGTGGACAGCAGGATGACCATGAGCCAGCAATGTGCCCTCGTGGCCAAGAAGGCCAATGGCATCCTGGGGTGTATTAAAAGGAGAGTAGCTAGTAGGTCGAGAGAGGTCCTCCTGCCCCTCTACTCTGCCCTGGTGAGGCCACATCTGGAATATTGTGTCCAGTTCTGGGCCCCTCAGCTCAAGAGAGACGGGAACTGCTTGAGAGAGTCCAGCGCAGAGCCACAGAGATGATGAAGGGAGTGGAACATCTCCCTTATAAGGAAAGGTTGAAGGAGGTGGGTCTCTTTAGTTTGGAGAAGAGGAGACTGAGGTGACCTTATTAGTGTTTATAAATATAAAAAGGGGGAGTGTCACGAGGATGGAGCCAGGCTCTTCTTGGTGGCAAACAATGATAGGACAAGGAGTAATGGAATCAAGCTGGAACATAAGAGGTTCCACTTAAATTTGAGAAGAAACTTCTTCTCAGTGAGGGTGACAGTGCGCTGGCACAGGCTGCCCAGGGAGGTTGTGGAGTCTCCTTCTCTGGAGACATTCAAAACCCGTCTGGACGCCTTCCTGTGTAACATCGTCTAGGTGTTCCTGCTCCGGCGGGGGGATTGGACTAGGTGATCTTTTGAGGTCCCTTCCAATCCCTAACATTCTGTGATACTGTGAAGACTGGAACAGGCTGCCCAAGGAAGTGGTCGAATCACCATCCTTGGATGTGTTTAAAAGCTGTCTAGATATGGTGCTCAGGGACATGATTTAGTCACAGGCCTGGTAAAGTCGCATAGTGATTGGACTTGACCTTAAAGGTCTTTTCCTACCAAAACAATTCTGTGAGTCCAAGTCTGCCGAAAGAGAACTGATTCGCCAACCTCCGAGCTCACATGTCTCCCCAGCGGGCCCAGGCGAGAGCGAAGAACTTCTCCGCACCTCACCACAAAAAATATGAAAAGTGCAGGGCACCCCCAGGTCTTCTTCAATCACCGCCCGAAGAGATGCGGTGTCAGGGAAGGGGGAGGCGTGGGGAGAGATGCCCTC
>NW_009708748.1:26445-43489 GCF_000703405.1 Apaloderma vittatum | reverse complement strand
CGCCAAACCAGAACAGAACTGAAAATACTTACTGCTTAAACTCCATCACCAAAATAAAACAAACTTTATAAAAGCAGCTTCCCCTCTTAGGGCAGAACAAGGGAGAAAGACTGCTTTTGCAAACTGTTACTTGTGCTTAGTGTGTCACTGGAAGATGCTTATATTTTAACAAGTCTGATATAACAATCTGGCAAGACTATAACTTGTTTTAAAAGAATGCATCTACTTCATTTGCAAAAAAAGAAAATTTTATTAATAAGCATTTGTCAAAATTAACTTGTAGCTTGCCAACGAAAATACTGCCAATTTAGCTATCACCAAAATGGACATCCTCTTTAAATCCACATGGCACTTTGATTTAGTTCCTAGACCGCCAGCATCCAGCAAAACACTGGCCAGCATCTACGGATTCCATGAAAAGACAATATAATTTTAAAAAATAATCTTACAATAAAGTTACTGAAATTAATAGGAACTTGTTTTGATGAGGCTTGAGAATTAAACAGAGGCACTGACTTGTACATTTAAAAACACAGTATGAGTTAAAATTTGCTGCTTTCTGATTGTACCACATATCAAGCATTCTGCTGAGAGAGTGATCTTGAAAACCAAGCTAATAAAAAAATCCGCTTCTGACAGAGGACATGATCCAATATTGCATTGTTCTTATGACTTGTCAACTACCTTTTTTCAAAGATAAAACACTACACAGTCACATTTGTGATAATGAGAAGAAAGTCAAAATTTGGCACCACCTACACCAAGTTCTAGCCTGTCTTACTAGCAAACATTCCAAGAATTCAATCAGCAGAACTCTAACAGATCAAGCTATAAGCCAAGCCACCCATGTAGTCCATTTTCTGGCACAGGCAGCGATGCTTAGGTCACTTATGTTAGCCTGCGTGATTACAGCCTAGGGAGTAGTAAAAAAAGCAAATGCAGTCTCCTGCACAGAATTCACAACATGTGAGAAATAAAGGTCAAGCTTCTGTGCCACTCAAACTTCAATCTGTTCCATCTCCCACTCTCACCACACGTTAAAACAACCAGCCATGTGGTGCATGCATTCCACTTCCATACTAGTTTTAATCTTTAATATGTATCTTCTGTAAGAAACAAATTCAACTCACAGTAAAGCTTACACGCACAGTAGATTGTGCAGACAAGTCGAACCTTTTCTTCGTAGAGAACAGACATTAGGGGCTCACCCCAAATTCCAGTGTTACAAAGTGTGGTTAAACGATCATTCTTCATTAGTAATGACTTTCTAAAACATCTGAAGGTAAAGAAAACTGAAAACAAAAATAGTATTAATTTAGGCTAAACTTTCTGTATAAATACTAGATGACGATACATTTAGTCATACACTGTCAGATTTAAAAATAGTAATAGAAGAGCCAGATGGGTGAAATCTCATAATTTTTAATAGCATAAGTAAAACATTACAAGAAGTCCTGCTCAGCTTTTACAAGCACCACATACAGCATTAGTGGCACAAATCCCAGCAGAAGGAATGGTCAGGCGTGATGAATGTACTTGCCTCAGTTACTACAGATGTGAAGTTGTCTCAAAATGACTACGCTTGGCAAGCTCAGCTCTGCTTGCTGGAATTTCTTCTTAGTCTATACGATACTCGGGCACAGCTCCCACAAGCACAACAAGCATCTGCTGACAAGCCACAAATACCTTAAATTAAGACACAATCATTTACCCTAAACAATTCCAAGGAGAACTGATGAAATACTGTGAGCATTTCATTACACTAACAATTAACAATTTCCGTTTATCCAGCATCACAACCAAAATGCAGTCAGTCTACTGTGTTTAAATCCTCCACTGTGATTATCGAGGCAGCTGGGACCCTTGGGTACTACTCCAGAAATAGTGGTGCACTTTCAGTGAAAGCTTCCATCTTGATGCCCTCCTTCCTGTTGTTAAGTTGTTCCGTTTGTTCTTGCAGTTTTGTAAATGGGCACAGAAGAGGAAGACATTAAGAACTTCATTATCATTTCATAGCTGAGATGTAACACTTAGGCCAAGATTATTATCTGTTTTTTAAAAAAAGTACTTACTATACTCAAAGAATACAACCTGTAGTTACAGGTTAAAAAAACCCCTAGAAGTCTGGGATTATATTTTAAAGCCTCTGCTAGTTCTTTCCATCACAGAGACTGAAACCTTAGCCCAATTGTTAAGAAAACTAGAATGTGCAGTGTATGGAAAATCATGTCACCAGAGGTCAGCATTCACGAAGCAGGCAGAGAAGTTCTACTTTATCCAAATAAAGGGAGGATCCACCAGGCAGTTCCCTGTGGGGTCTCTCAGATTGCTGGAGGATGCAGCCTCCTTTTATCCTAAATTTCCTGGCCGCATGAGACCCTCTCCCTTTCCCCGCTGGCTGAGGTACAGACTTCCCAACCTGCACATTACATGGTCCCCCTTAATAACACACATTGCATGTTTCATTATCTCTAAACTTTATGCTGCCCAGGGCAGAGAAGTTAACGTTCACAGGCCTGTTAAGCCTGCCCACTTTCTCAAAGGTCAGAAGTTTAGACTGTCCCTGGTTTTGCTGTTTCACTGGTAACACCACTTGCAGAGCTATCCCCTTAATTCCTCTTTACCCCTACAGGCTGAATACTGCAACTCCCTCATTTGTAAAGACAGGAATAAAAAAGATTTTTATAAAGAAACTCTTAAGAAAGTATTTATTCATCAATATGGGCCCATATTTACTTTGAAAAGTAAACCATGTACATCAGCACTGAGGAAAGAAAAGGTTTGAAAGAGCAAGTTGCAAAAGCAACAAAACCTACCAAATCCTCTTCGAAACACCCATGAAACAGAGCAGGGGTCATGTTTGCCACAGACGTGCGTGGGGAGGGTTACTTGGAAGCCACCGCCCGCGGCAGTCACTGCAGACACTACGCGGAGCCCCAGCACAGCCCTGGGCCACGGCAGAGCTGCCGGCACCGGCTGAGGAGAAGGTGCCGGGCGGTGCAGGAGCTGGAGTGCAGGAGCCCCGGCCTTGCCTCCGACCTGGAGCCTGGGACAGAGCGGCTCTCGCCCTGACACCCTTTTTTAGAAGGACGCCGGGTGCAGGATCCGGGTCCCCAAGGGGCATCCCGGCAAACAGGCGGAAGGTGGCCGTGCCCACCCGGGAGCAGCCCTGGGCTCTGCCCGTCGTGCTCGGCCTGCTGCCCCAGCTGTGGCCGCGGGGGGGGGGGAGGGGAGAGATTTAGACTAGATCTAATGAAGAATTATTTTGATGAGGGTGGTGGAACACTGGACCAGGTTGCCCCGAAAGATGGTAGAAGCACCAGCTCTAGAAACATTCAAGGTTAGGTTGGACGAGGCTCTGAGCAACCTGATCTAGGTGAAGATGTCCCTGCTCATCATAGGGGATTTGGACAAGATGACCTTTAAAAGTCCCTTCCATCCTAAAATATGATTCTATGATTCTATGATCCCTGGTAGCAGGGAAGCTGGATTAAAATGGTCTCTAAGGTCCCTTCCAGCTTAGGCCATTCTAGGAAACTTTGTTATTTCTATAAAACCGCATGACAGCTGCCCAGGGCAGCTCTCGCAGGGTGACCCATGGGGCACCCAGCTCACCTGCAGCAGCACCAGAGAGCCTCCTCCCTGCCCCGCCGGCTGCCTGCATTCGCCGGGGGGGCGGGGGGCGGTTTTTAGGTGCGGCCGGGGTGGGAGGAAAGGCCTCACCTCTTCCATGACCTCGGTTTTAAGAGACACAGGACTTTTCATCAGGAGTTAATCCCATCTAGATAACTGCAGGCTACTACCCAAGGTTAATTTTACTCCGTAGCCTTCTGTCTCCGGCCATATCTGGTAATTTGGCACCTACAGACCAAGTCCTGTTGATTCAAATAAAGCAAATTAAACTACCATAAATGCTCTGTTCACTCTGTGACTCCCATTCAGTTTGCAGAGTGCCGCCTAAAAGCTCCACACCCTGTGGACAATATGAACTCGTTAGGCTGGCAATTCTAGTGTTAAAAGTAGAGACATTAACTATTATTGATTAGACCTGGGAAAATGGGCTTGACAAGAGCATGGTGAGTGACATTCTTTGTGCAATTCCTTCAAGACTGTAACAAACAGAGCCCACGCTTGCATTTTTCCTAGCGCTAAGTTTGAAGATGCAGCTTTACTATTACACTAGCCTTGCAGAGGAGGTTTGTCTATGTTGGGGTTTTAAAGTCTTTCTCCTCAGTTAGCCATCAAGAAATTCTTTCCTCAGAGGTAATAATTAAGGATGGTCTCCCTTTACTATTCTTAGCCTAGGAGAACTAAAATTAGCATAAAGATTGGATGGGATGGAGAGCTCACTACAGCAGGCATGTTGCCTGGGTAGTGCTAAGTGAGAGTCAAAGTGCTGCTTACCTTGGAACTGTGACAGCGTGGGTAACAGGGACTTCCTAAATAATTTCTGAACTTCTTTATCCATATAGTCCCCATACATGAGCAGACGGTAGAGAAATCCTAGCTTTTATCTGAAGTCCTTCCAGTCTCTGCTCCAGCTGCTGGCATGATTTCTACCCCAATTCAAACAGAGCAAGCTGCTGTTGAACCTCAGCAGAAGCAAGCAGACATGAACAAGACAGGCTCCCATTCTGCTCCTGAACAGATCTGCAGAAAGGATGAAAATAATTTTGGAAGTCTACTGATTTTACAAGACCTATTAAGGTTCCCCCCTCATATTCAATCATCTGTTTTCTGACATTAGTGTGGAAAATACACTATACTTAAGGTCTCCTAAGTAAATAAATACATACTTATGTACATGAATAAATAGAGCAAGCCACCAAAACCTGTACCATTGTTGCATCTGCTTACTCTTGAACATTTTAGCCTGGGACAGACATCCCAGCATTATTTTAGAATCACCAGATAATCATTCCCTGAGCGCGTCTCAGCAGCATCATGTTAAGTAGCAGGAATACAGTTTTTAGCACATATTCATTAATGTTCCTGCTACCTGCTGTACATTAGCTGAACAAATAAAGGGGAAAAAAAGGTCAGCATTATTTTTCAAAATCCACAATTTCTTCAGTAGGTCGGGGTCTTGTACAGTATGAACCATTCAGGCATAGGAATTAAATCACTGCAATGTCCCTTACATTCAGGCCGGGCTTCCAAGATGTATTTTCATACCGTCTGGGAGACAGTACCAATAAATAATAGTTAAGTCCTTCTCCTCAATTAACCACATCAAGACATTAATTCCTCTGAGGCGGTAAGCCAGGAAGCTTTGGAAAAAAGCTCTAGAAAACATGTTTATTTAATTTCTTGCTTGGGTTTTGCTTGAGTTTTTAACAACTTACTTGGAAGTGAGGTTTGAAAAAGGAAAAGCCCATTTACCTATGCATCTCCTCCTCTGGGTTACCAGAACTTCTCTGACTAGGAAATAAAAAACAAAATCTGTTTGTTGGCACAAACAAGAGTAAAGTTGCATCAGTAAAAAGAGTCTAGCATTATAAGTTATTTAATTAAATAAGGTGGAAAAAAAAACCAACCTCAAAACAAGTTCTCCAGAAAGCCAGACTCTTTTTCAAGACTCTTCTGCATCTTATTTTGAGTTTACCCTGAACTGAATATCTAATCAAAATAGGTAACAGTATAGCATTTTTAATTCGCCTTTAACAGGGTAAGTTTCATCCAAGCCTAAATCAGCATCAGACTCCACAGCAAAACCTCAGTTTTGACAGTTTAGTCATACTTGGAACATTTTTTAAAGTCTCTTCAAAACTCAGATAGATTGTTTCAGTATTGGAATCATTATAATAGAGAACACAGATTACATAGCGACTCATTTGTTAATCATAATTCAGGTGATAAAATATCCAAATATCCATCCTGCTCAAAGCATCATTTATTAAAGACAGTATCAAGATAAGTCAATGCATAATGCTTTCCCTCTACAAATATGTAAACAAGTTGACAGTAAGTTATTATTACAATATAAAAATTAAAGCTTACATTGCATTTTTTTAAAGCTACTAACTTCAGTCTCAATATAGACAGTCTCTGGTCTGTAGCATTTAAAATACAAGTTCTTGAAAAATGTTAAAGTATTGCCTTTGCACATACACAGTTTTGTAGAAAAATACTTTAAAACACCAACTTCCCATTAGTAAAAGCAACACCAAAAATAAAATGCATCTTTTGTCATTAACAGTGTATTAAATGCATCTATCATTCTGTTTAACCAAATTATCTTCTGTTCATTTCAAAATTCATTATAGTTTGCAAAAAGTATCTTGGAAAATATTCAGTTACTTGCACATTGCAAAGCAATTAGCATTAAGTAGCTAATATTGGCAATTACCTTGTAATCAGTCTGGTCTAAGCTTATTTGCAACCAAAGCCACCAATCTAATCCTTATATCTCAAACTATGTATTTAAACATGCACAGTAGGTTCTTGCTAAGAAATCTGAGCCAGTTCAGATATATTTTGGGAAAACTTGAAACTTTTATATAATTTAACAAATACTTACTCTCTTTTAAAATACCTTTAAGCTCAATGTAAGTTTTTCTTTACCTGTATTAGCAGTCCTGTTGGTGGCAATCAGGCAATTCTCAGGAAATGCTCTGTTTATAAGATTATATAATCTGACATGAACTACATTTTACATTCCAAAAATCAAAAAGAACATTAAATTTTGATTTTTAACATTTTTCCAAGAAGATTACTGGCAAGAGCTAGACGGATCACTTTTGCAGTTGCTAAGGCAACAAACTTCGAAAATTCACAAAGTTTAAAACATTGTGTAATATTTCAAAACGGAACTAAACTAAGTTCAATAAGCAGAGGAAAATACATATCATTGGGATGAAAGCCAGTCATGCCATTGTGCCCTGCCAAGCATTAGCTGACAATGAACATCAAGGGAAAAAAAATTAAGGTAGAGCAAACCAGTTTCAGGATGAATTCGAGGAGCAAAAATCAAACTGTCAATAAAAGAATTTTACAGTAGGATAATTTTTAAAGGAGTTTTAAAGTAGAATTTTCAGTAGGATACTGAAAATCCATCTAGGAGAACACTGGAAGTTTTATCACTTAAGACAGCATCTGAGAGGACATAAGTACATTTATATGCAAACGCTAATGAATAATATTGCCAACTGTCCTAGTTCCATGCCCAGTTCAGAAAAAGGAGAGTTTACTTCACCTTTGTCACTACTTAATTAGGAAGTTAAGTCTGTCAGAAGTTACAGCCTCAAGTACATAAGACACGTAAAGCAACTTACTGTCCAGGAGTGTGAGAAAGCCTAAATACTCAAGCCCTGGAAATCGGAAAAGAACACAATCCCCAAAACAGGATCTACAGGAACCTGTAACACGAACTCTAAATATGAAAGAAAGGCTTACACTGTTCCTTCCCGATTTCTAGAAAGATGACAATTTTATTGCCGTGCTTGCCAACAAAACAAACATGGTAAGTTAAAGCAAGATGTGGCAGCAAGTGCTCAAGGAAGACACTCAACTGGGCACTAACAGTTCAGAGATTTCACCCAAGGCCCAGATTAGCCTAATTTTCAAAGAGGGGCAAGATGCAAATATAAAAGCCTCAGGTTCTTCTGACCTCTTACCCACCTTAACACATTTTCCCTACGTTCAGGGAACCAGGTGAGAAGCAAAAACACTCCTGGGACACAAGTGATGAGCCCACGCTCCAGGGAAGGTGCCCTTCTGATCACTGCACAGGCAACAGCTCCTTATAAAAGCTATATCACAAGTTGCAGTTTTGGTTAGAGGGTGGGATTTTTGCACTATACTCATTTAGGAGAGAAGTGCCTTCCTGTCTTGTGGTACAAAATGCGTCTCCAAGTAACACAAGCTTTGTCCTTTTAATCACATATGGACTGTTGCAACTTCTTACTAAAGCATTTCACTTCCTCAGAGATGCTAAAAGCACCATGCCATCAGCGTTGGTATATTTGTCAAGGGCTTTGCACTTGGCTTACAAACGCCTACAAGAGCAAGCGAGTAACACAATGCCAATACAGACCAGCTGCATTTTCATCTGTACAGCTCAAACGCCGGCCCAAAGTCTTCAGAAGACTATTTCAAATGCCATTAAGCGCCCACCAGCAGTGGAGCTGCTACAGCTGTAATACAAAGAAAAGCAACTACAGCAGGCCCAAGCCTTAAGAGTATGTTTAAAAGTGCCGCAGCAGACTTGCAGATGATGGTCACACCTGATGGAAGGTCTAAGGACTGGTGGCTGAGAGCCAAGGATAAAATAGGTAACATCATTTTCAAAAAAGTAACACCATCTCTCCCCATGCAAAGTAATAAAATACTATCTATAAAAAGTGTGTGCTTTTCCCCTGAATCCACAGTAGAAATAGAGTCACACAGAACACTAAGGTCAGTCTAATTCTCAGAATTGCAGAAAATAAAACCAAAGGGGACCTCAAAAAGCCATTCTGACAAGTCCCAGCCTCGAGTTACATTCCAAAATTAATCTCTATGCATAAACAGTTATGCCATGGGACTCCATGTTATAAAGCATCTGACTAGATCAGCTAGACTTTTAGAGAAAACTATTTGTATGTAAGTATTTTACTAATAACTTTAGCAATAAAAGTACTACATATCAATTTTAGAATCTGCATATGATATGAAATATACACATATATATGTTCTTATATTCATTCCCAAAGCAATGCTGAGCAAAACCAAACCAGGGCCTGAATAAACTATCATACATGCCTTCACGTCAGCATGACTTCTAATACACAGCTGATGGGCTGGTCAGATCCCTGAGGTCTATCACTGGAATTGCTACAACTTTTACTTACCACAATTTTAACCAAAAATTGATTTAAACCATGTTATATCTTTCTATGTGAAGAAGGAAGAAAGACAGAAGACAATAACAAAACAACAAGAAAATAACCACACAGCCTTGTAATACATAGAAAGGCACCTGATAATATTGCTAAGCATTACCAGCAATTATCTACAGCATCCTAAGTCCACTTAAGATAAGTTAAAAAAAAAAAACAAAACAACTGCTGGCATTCAAAGGCTAAGTCTAACCTATTTAAGAAATCACTAAAATGACATGTGCGGCTGTAAATCAGTGAGTGTGCAAAACTATACAGTTTTGCATAAAGTGCTAAATGTACCCTCAATTTGCACCTATTAGTATAAGTTTGTTAAGCTTGGCAATAAGATGCAAGAAGATGATCTTAAGGATGTACCATATCTACCTCATCTTTCCTCGCCACCATCATCCATTGTCCTTTAAACTGTACATTTTTAAATTACACAAAGGCCTTTTCATAAAGGGCAAGTTCAGAAAAGTATTTCAAGTATACCTATCTATCCATGTAAACTTAGGGAGACTGGGTTCAAATTTCACATGTTCCAAACACTTAACTTCTGCTAATTCAATTGCAGTTGTAATTATTTTGGTCTGTTCAGTAACCCTGGAAAAGGCTGTTTCCTGTTATTCATTTAACTCTTATTTAAGGAGTACTGAAATTTAAGTCTGGATTTAAGTCTAAAAAATAAGCACTTACAGAAAAGCAGAGTAATACTTTATCCACTCATTTAGGTTCATAAACCCAAGTCCTACCCTATCTATTCTTACATACTCATTGTGAATCATACACAGATCTTGAACATTTGACACACTGAATTCAAGTTACTTTAATACAGCAGTTTGTCTTGCAGGCATTGTGCAATACACTTAGAAGTATACAGCAGGTCTCTTCTTTACTCTGTATTTCAGTGATCCATACCGTATCTGCGGGGGAAAGAAAACAACAAGGAGCTGAGATCACTTCAGGCAGAAATATTATTTACCTTCCCATCAATCCAATCCAGTAAGCACCTTGAAATGTCCTTTGGACACTCCACAGTTTCAGTAGGAGAATCTACCTATGACTGAACACAATAGTTTCAACAGCAAGTCTCAACTGTTTTCCCAGAATTACTCAAAAACTTCTGTGAAATTCCATACAGATTTATCCTGAAGTGCCTTCAAATTTCATGGCACATAAAAGTATAAAATACATAAAGAGAAGATCCTATGTAGCATTCATGTGCTACAAGTCAAAGCAGGTCATACGTCTATGGGAACTAAAAAATTCGGAGTCTCCTTTAATCTATTAAACAGCAGATGTTTAAGTGTGCACAACCAGAACACGTAAATGCAGATGACAATAGCACTATCTACACCCTTCTTGAAATCCTGGAATTTGGGCTTCTGGAATGGTGCCAGAATTCACATTACAAGCAGAGAAACTATTTCATGTCCTTTCCCTTTATCCTCAATTAGTTCATTTAATTTACGTATTTCCCTTAAACACCCCAAAGCACAGAGGTTCAGACATTATCATACTTCTTTCTCTATTTAGCATTCTACAACCCAGCTATTGTTGATAACTCCTCTAAGATCGAAAAAAAAAAATCTGCATTATTAAAAATGCCAAGGCATACTGTTAAAAACTCAATACTTGACTAAGAGTATACTTGCCTCTTTACGGCCTTTAATAGTTTTCACGGATTTCATGCTCTGAGTTCTTCGAAGGCCCCTCTGAGCAAGCATTTCATCCTCCGAATGTGTCCCCTCCACCTCTTCATCTGTTTTATCATCTCCAGAATTTTTTTCCAGTGGAGCTTTGAAACCTTTAAAATACAGTTTAATTAAAAAAGCTTAACACAAAGTAGCTCTAACTTTTAGATTTCTAAGACAGCCATGAGTTGAATCTCTAACACGTGCTCCTGACTCTTTCAGAAGATATGGTCAGTCTGCCAGCTGTTTAAAAACAGCAATCTATCTAGTCTGGCAGGAGCTTGTTACTTATAATTCTGCCATTTGTAAGTAACAAGCCACTTTTGTTCTGTAGGTACATAGTGCAGTCTTTCCTCAAATGCCAAAAATTAAGCCATCAGTATGCTACCATCTTCTGCTTTACACTGAACTGCCAAATCCTCAGTGGTCACCTTAGAAAGTACTTAAGCTTTTTGGACATAATCTCTGTATGCGTGTTAGAGCAGGTGATCTTTAAAGGTCCGTTCCAACCTAAACCATCCTATGATTCTGTGATTCATTGGATCTTTCTTCATGCTCGCAAACTCCTCTGCAAATTTAATACAAAAGCTCCTTACAGATCGATACGATGCCAAAGTACTACTCACATCCTGCAGAAGTGGAACCAAATTTATTACCAAAGACCTTCACTAGAGGGCGCAAACTGCTTACAAACACGACCTGAAAAGCAACTTCGGGTCCAAGAGCCTGAACCCCCATCAAGGACATTTCACAAAGCCAGCAACCATAATCTGGTTCTTTCCCAACACCAAGCTCTCCTTTCATAAGGGCACTGCGGAACCTACAAGCTGTAGCACTCAGGGACACCTACACTCCAAACCCAATTTTATTCATGATCAATGTACACTTCATTTTAAGCCAGTATTTTATTTAGACTTAATTAGATTCTCTCCCTTTCATCATTTCATTTTCTTCCTGAAATTTGAATCATGCTCACTTACCCAACAGCTACTCAAGGCGGACTTGCCTCTTCTGCCATTCTAGAAGTAACATGTCTCTGCCTCCAATACAGTTACAATTCATCTTTTTCAATACGGAAGATTTGAATCCCATCTGTTATTCATATAGTTTCTCACTACCAATGTTTGCAGTGACAGCAATACTTCCTTACCTCTATTTGTAATACCTCTTCTGATGCATCAAAATCACATTTGCGTTTTTCACAGTAAGCATACCGGCACAGCTCAGTCATGCTGATCACCAATGTCTTTCCATAACTATGTTTTTATTCAACTAATTTGCACAGGATCTCCAAGCTCAGACCACAAAAAGTAACACTCTGCTAAGTGCAATGCAATACTGCTACATAGTGTTCCTAACTCTCTGTGGTTTGTTCTTTCTTGAATCTCTAATGATGAAGAAAACTCAAAGCAGAAGGGGTGTACACTAGATCTGGGTCCAGGAGTAGAAACAATGGAGTTAAACTAGATCTAAGACAGCATTTTGACATGGGAGACTGAATCTCACAATCAGTGGTTACTTAGATGGTATAAACTGTACGTGAGCTAATTTTTTTTACTTCTAATTAAGCTTTACTTTGGTAAGGAATTCTCATTGCTAATTGGTAAAAATAGGAGTAATGAGTATAGCATGACTACACTGTTAGTGGCTACGAGAAGAAAACAATTCAGGGAGGATTTCTCAGCTGTCGTATCTTGCTCAACTTAACTCTGTTCAAGTGTACTCAAAGTCTGTGAGGTCTTTTCCATTTCTAAATGGGGTAAAGGTATTTCTGCTTTCCTACTTTTGTCTTCGGTGAATTGTTCTTTTAGCTAGGAAAAAACAGATAGATGCTTACCTGAAGATTCACTTCCAGAGGCCCTGGTTTTCTTTTTTGCTTCTGGTAATGTCTGATAGGGTCTCTGTCCCACTGGCTCATCTCCTTGGATAGTAGTCAAATCATGCATACTGAAACTTCGCAGTTTCTCAGTTATCGCACCTTGACTCTGAAACACAACAGTATCTTTGAAAACAAAGCAGAGGTTTAACTTTGGTGTTCCAGTTGGGTTAAGAAGTTTAAGCCCATGCTTCCTTGTTGCACTATGAAATTCACTAACATGGGCATGCGGTAGATTTACACCTACTTTAAATATTGCTTTTACCCAAGTTTAACTGTATATTGCTCCTAGATGGAAAAATTACATATAATCTAGCAATTTCATTACAAATATCTCCTTTCACTCCTTTAATGTGGGCAAATAAAGGATTTTTGGGTAGGGGAAGTGTTGAAAAGAAACAAAAAAAAACCCCAAAGTAAACCAAGACTTCAGAAATGCTCAGTTGACTTCAAACACGACTATTTCTCTAGCAGTGCTAGGTAGCATGACTGCAGGTTTAACACTTCCATTTTTAAAAGCTTGGTTGAAGATAAATAAAGATTTCCTTTATTTTATATTTTACCCTCCACAAATTTGAATATGCATAAGAAAGGAAAAAAGTGTTTAAAATATACTCTGTAACATAAACTCAAGTAACTGAGAAACTGGCAGCATTTCAAAAGCTCTAGCTGACAGAAACTTGAAACCACAAACCCAAGAAATCCTGCCCAGACTACAGGCTAGCAGATTCTCTTACTGATATAGCTTTACTGACATAATACCAACCCAAATCCAATGCTACATATAAGCATAGTTGACCACATTTGAATATTTGTATTCCTTCTCGATTGTCTTTACGTCTTTTCTACATCAGACATATCGGAAGTTCCCCTTTGGAAAGAAGGGTCATCAAGCAACTCTTTCATCTTACATCAGATGATGCTAATACCAGAGCACTGAAGATTAATTTGTTGTATAAGAAATCAAAAGAACAAGCAAATTATTCAATGTCATGTTAAAATAATATTTAATTCTTCCCTTTCTGGCATAAGAGGCAAAACCAACTGCTTCAGAGGAAGGCTGACAAACCTGTGCATGAATCCCACTTCAAGCAAGATTTTTTATTTCATGCTTGCAAATGAATTTAAATAAAATTCCTCATTCAAGCATTATATTAACTAGCAGAAATCTGGGTACAATTTCACACACCCTTCTCTGTACCAGCACCAGCATAAGACAGTTCTTGCACCACTGGCCATTGCCATTTGTTCCCACTCTCACGGCAACAACTGTTTGCAGATGGCAGACCAGCACACTAAATTAATCCACGTTAAAAATAGCAAAGTAAAGTGAAGAGACAGTAGAGTGATACTCCTTGGGCTTGCAAGGCTACCAAACGGTGGGGGTTGAAGTGGCTGCAAAACTCAGAAAATGTGCTCCACAGGCAAGAACATATTTTAATTCTTACATCACCCTTCATACATTGCCGCTGAACAATACTGAAGGAAGGGTTTCTTATGGGAGAAGTAGAAGCCTTTACTCTTCTAGTTTTTCTTACGTACGTGCAGGATGACTGACAGTACTCAAGATTACAACTACAGCTTGCCCTTGAGTTAAAATGCACTATGGACACTGTACAGTCTGTGTACAAACTATCGCAGAAAATCTGAAGTTATTTTTATTCCTTAAAATGGCTTATTTATTATTTATTACACTCAGTAAGTGTGGACAAAATCTCCTATAAAATAGCGACAGAAGCTGGATTTGGCCAGAAGCAAAAGCATAGAAAGACAGGCTTGTGTAACAGTTCTACAGCGAGTTCATTCATCCTGTGATATACTACAAAAAGACATTTGGAAATTATACCAAGATAATGTAATCAAGATTATAATAACTAACATGCTAAGAAGAATTCACATTACAAGCCTATATTTTCTATTCCACTGTAGATATATAGGACTAGACCCAAGCTGGCAACATTGATTTTTCAATGTGTTGGGGTTTTTTTATATAGAATTTTGTTTTTCAAAGGAGGAAAAAAGTCAACTATGTGCCATAAAATAACATTATGCCCTTGACCAAACTGCATGCTTGATGAGGCTGGAGCTCCTGTGGAGTTCATACAACGGTCCCTTCATTCCAAAACGACTTGCCAAGATGGGAAATTTTACTTGAGTTACACACAGCAAATATTAAGAAGTTTGAATACTTACATATACAAATAAGAGATGAAGCACACATGTCTGAGAGTCACAGCAGGATGAGGGCCACACAACCACTGCTGTACTGCACAGTCACGGCCATACACTGTACTAAGCCCATGCAGGTACTCCCCCCAGTCTCCTGCCTGAATGCAGTCCCTATTACTCTCCAAGGAAGATCCAATCTAGCCAAATCAGGATTGATTTCTACTTGACACCACTGCAGAGATTAATTGGAGGACAAATTTCAAGGGTTTTTTGTGGGGGGGTGGGGTTTTTCTTCAATTATAAACCAAACCAATCCACATCACTGTGCTCACACAGCACTAACATTACAGAACATTTTTTCACTCCTTCATGCCAAAAAGTAGCAGATAATTGCGTTCTGCTGAAACAAAGCATTCCATGAGGATCTGAATTACTACCAGTTCAGAAAGAAAGTCCATCTGAAAAATATTAAATACTCTCCTACTGCAGGAAATGTGAGATTAGATACCTTCCTACTGCAGGAAATACGAGAGTAATATTCACATTTGGAATATTAATGAATTATGAGCTTTGATATCTCGTTTGAAAGTTCAGAGTTACTAGCCACAGCTTGAAAGAAAGAAGCTTGCCTGCAACCCACTTACAAGTGGGGCTGAAGGGGAGATCTCCTGCTTCCCATGCCATCCCCTCTCCCCAGCCATGCATGGGCTGAATCCAGCATAGAGGCTGCCAACTAAAAATTACACTACGGAAGACCAAGACACACACATTTACAAAAACAATGCAGGTAGAAAAGTACAGAACAACTTCAGTGCTCAAATTTCTGTCTAAGTAAATGTTGAAGAGAGATGAACTGTGAAGTTTGTGTTGCCTTGAAGTGCAAGACTTGAAGAAGAAGCCTGCTCTTTTATTCAACTGTAGTTTCTACAACATTTTCAGAGACCACATTCATTAGCAATGACCAATGTGAAACACTAATTAAAGCTGTAATAGGTTTCTAAATCCAGGCTTTGATAAATATAGCCTACTTAAGGGACTTCTGAGACTACTCAAACTCTAGTAAGTGCTCTTAGTACGCCATTTCATCAGCTGACCCTCATACACGAAATGCCATTCTCTATTTTGTTATCAAGCGTGTATTTTATAGTTTATATACTTTACGCAGGGAAGCTGCTGTAAACAAACACCACACAGTATATCTGCATTGAGGAGTCTTTTTTCACTGTTTAAATTGGACTTACACCCCCCCTCAGTGGCCGGCATCGCTGAATAAAGCTGCTTGCCTTCATTGGACACGATCTCAATGGACTCTGCATTCACAGAGCTGCTTGGAGCGGCGTGGCCGCAGAGCACCCACATTCCCAGCTGTTCTCTCCCTGATCCGATGTGGGCTGACAGGGAATGACTTCTGTTCCCTCTCAACCTGGAAAGGGACTGCTGTCCCGTGAATGACCTCTGCAGCATGCCAGGCAGTCCCTGCGGGGAGGAGGGATGAAAGCAATACTGCTGGCGGGAGAGCTGCTCATAGTGATGCTGGCTGCACGCCACAGCTGGCAGCCAGATACCTCCTTCCTCTGCCATGCCCCGAGGGGGAAGAAGGGGAAGTCTGAGCAAGGCCACTAGAAAAATATTCAACCAGCAAAGAGACAGCAGATGTGGGGATGACTAAAAGACATGCACAAACATAGGCTTCAGAAATGTATTTTTACCACCAAGTAATACTTCTCAAATGAACAATGTATGTGTGACTTCATAAAGAAGGGCAGTGCATTTCACAGCTTAATTAGCAGCCATCCCATACGTGCTGAAAGAGAAATGAGTTTCGCTAGTAGCTTGACAAGTCAGAATTTATGTGTTGGCAGAAATTGGAACACACAGGTAGCCAGCATTTCTGAGCATCTGGAAAGCAGATGCATCAAAATACAATATATATATCAGTGGAACTTGGTGCTGTTGGTATAATTTCCACAAACACATATCTTATAGAACTGAAGAGCTCCAACAACTTTCCTAACATTAAGGGCATCTTGTTGCCGATTCTTCTATATCCCAAAGAAAATTTTTACTAGTAAACTACAACAGCCAGCCTAGACCATATCTCAACTCTAAGGCTCCCAAAATCAGGAGTTTACAAAGATTTGTTTTCTGTCACATGAATTTGAGTAAGACAATATATTTTGCTAATATATTCTATTTAGCAGGTTTTGAAACATTAGATTTTATTTGAACAGTGGCTAACTAGTACCAGATAAAAATATCAGAAAAGGAATGTAAGCCGTAAGTCATGACTCCTGCCAATTATATTGCAACTTAAGTACAGCAGAGCAGGTTTAAATTAATGTCAAATTTCAGTAGACTGACCTGGCTGGCTGGCCTCTCCAGCCTCCCCTACACAGCCAACTAGCTTTTTAATACTAATTCCCTATTCCTTTCACAGCCCTTGG
>NW_009708748.1:7759-26414 GCF_000703405.1 Apaloderma vittatum | reverse complement strand
TCTTTCCCACACTTCATCTTGCAAATATTCCAGAGAATTACCAAGCAATTTTACCACCCTCTCAAGGCCAGCGTAAGCAGACATCATAGCATCTTTTGCTTGGACACTTTAGTGAACAGACACTTTCTCTGGCCCTCCTCTTCTAATCTCCCACATTCTCAGCTCCTAATTTGAGATCCGATATGTCAGAATAAGCATGAGTGCTTCTTTAAAAAAAACAAAACCAAATTGATGAAAGTGTGTCTCCTTCCCATCAAAACTGATCCCACTAATAGAATTCTATTTGTGAAATCCTATCGCATGCTCCACCAGCTCATGCTGAAGGACTAATCTCTCCACCTGCTGGAGGCAGCAGACAACTCTTGAAAAAACAGGACACAAAATCAAGAACACATGCACTGTCTGCATGGAGTAGTCATGCTTAGCTTTCTGGAATGACAAACTCAGGAGAGGTTTAACATGCCAAAACAAAGATTTTCAGAGGGAGTCTCCTCTATGATACTGTTTAAAAATAATGTCTATTTTAAGTCTTTGGTATTGTGGTCGTCGTTTTGCCCAAGCATCTCATCTGCACTGAACTAATTCTGTACAAATATCCATAAGCATGTTTAACAAACAGAGCAGGCATCTTGCCAGTCACAGCTGAACAGCAATGAAATCTAAACACAGTTAGGAAAAAGTTATTCATTATTTCAGAAGAAAGTGGGAGGAGATATTTGTGTTATTTAGTTTACAACACTTCTGTAACACCGTAAGGATTAAAACGGACATATCCAACCTCGGTCAGACAGCCAGATACAAGGAAAACACACAGAGTGTAAGTACTATTACAGGTGCACATTGCAATAAATTACCATTTGCTGTTTGTCAAAGAATTTGCATTTTAACATTTAGTATAGTTCTTAAACTTTTTCCCCAGTCAAGTACTTTGAGGTTTTGCTTGTTGCAATTTTGGGGGTTTTTTTTAAATAACCTATTTTCACTCTGGATATTTTCATTCCTTTAGAGGTATATTCTACTTCATTCTTAATTATTTCATGCCTCAAGGCAATACTACGAATTTTAATAACACAACCAGCAATCAGATTGAATCACATTCTCAGTATTACAGGCTCATCATATCCATATTTTAAACTAAAAAGTGGTATTTTTTACACTACCACCCACATAAATCTATAAAAAGAGATAAAACAAAGAAGATTCACAACTATTTTTACAAACCTTTTTGAGAAAGCATTTGAAAATGTAGGTTTTAGAAACATCTTTGATTTATAAAGCAAGAAGTTCACATTCAAGTACAGAAATTTAAGTTAAATGCTAGCTGTACCTACTAACTTTGACAGCATTCATGTTTTCAGTCCTGTTACTATGAACACAGCAGTTTCATTTATTCCCAGAAAGAAATTAATCCTGATCACCTTAAAATTATCATTTAACTAGGACATACACATCTTTTCGTACTTTTTGTGTTTGATTTAAATGACTATAAGGTAGTATACACATTGCCTGAAGTTATGCTCCTTCCGGTGGGCCACAAGTTGCTCTAGAATCTTACTTAAAAGCTTGTATTTTGTTTTCATAGACCTAGAACCCTCTGAAATTCAACTGAACATTATGAATTTTGCAAGAGCATAATTCAGGAACAACGACAGGTTACTTCATGATTTAATGGAAATTATGTGACAAAGCAAGAGATGCTAAACAGGAACATACAAGCTTACGCTTAGTGTATTAATAATTCAATCAACGAGTTGCAAACAAGTTATTGTGTCAAGATAACTTTTATCTGTGGTGGTAATCTTTCATGCCTTACTTCATACACAAAGTTACCTCAAGTTGATTGGAGAAAAACAGCAGAAAAGCCAGAAATCCTTTAAATAGTTTGTTTACCAACAAGAAAGCACAACAGAGACAGAAAAGAAACAATGGTCATCTTTATCAAAAGCTTAGGTCGAGAACTGCATGGTATCTTTTGAATTACAGTAAACCGACACCCATGATCCAAGAAATAACTGCAAGCTATCGTAAACAAGCAAACAGAGTATATGAGGAGGACTAGAGGGCTGCAATCCTTAAATTGTATACCAGGTTTTAAATGCATTTGCAGAATTCATCTTTCTGTTTGGGAATGGCAAATCCTCGGTACAATTAGGTTGTTCTATAGCTAGGACAAAAGCAATCAAAGCAAGCAGAAAGTTACCTTTACAGCTGCTGTCACTGCAGCAGTTGCCGCCAAATTCAATCCTTGCCTTCCAAAATTCACCATGGTCTCATAGCCTCTTTCTTTGGCTTGTACGATGTACTCATCAATCTCCTAAAAGCAAAACATACTGAAATTTTAGAGGGCTCTGTCCAAGAGAGTCACATTACCCCACAGTATTATTTTTCCATCAATAAAGGAAGATGGAAGAAATCTTTAGGAAAATATTTAAAGAGACAATTGCTCTTGCCTTTGTATACTGATGTTTCATTCACACTACCTCATTTTAAAAAGGATTATGTCTGGCCAAACAAGAAGATAAAATACACCACTTTTATCCAGCTCAGAAACATTGTAGCCATGTAGCAAGCTCCTTACAGAGAGTAAGCTTAACTTATCAGACAGAAGTTGTTCAAGAAAACACACATAAGATGAAATCCAATGGCTCCTTAGAAAGGTAGAGTATTCTCATAAAGAACTTCTGAAGCCAGAGCTTCGACATAGTTAAGTATCAAGGACAACACACTCATGACATTAATCCCCAGCTGTGGTAAATGTCTGCAGTTGGAGATGAAGGCTTCAAGGCAGTTCACAACAGGTAACACGCTATGGGGAAAAAACCTTGCAGCTTATGAAGTTTCAAATGGTTTATAGTTCAACCTTCAGGTCAAGATGACCCTACTGTTCATATCAGTGGCAATCATGTCAGCTACCCGTTTTGCCCAATAAAGGCAAGCCCAGCACTGACCTTTATGAATGGTATTTTCTGTACTGTGAGGTTTTTAGGTGGTAGACTTCACATCTTTGCTATTGACTCTTTCCACACATCCAACTGGATACTGAAAAAGAGCTAAGCAGATCTGTGGCCCTGTCATACCTTTAGCTATTTTTCTGTTTGGGTACCTTCAGCTGCAGACTTAAACCTCAGTAGAAAGTCTCTACTCTTATCCTTGACTCTTTCCACACATCCAACTGGATACTGAAAAAGAGCTAAGCAGATCTGTGGCCCTGTCATACCTTGACTAAAGCTAAATATCCTTTAGCTATTTTTCTGTTTGGATACCTTCTGCTGCAGACTTAAGCCTCAGTAGAAAGTCTCTCCTCTTATCCTGTCTGCACACCAAAACGTCACTGACGTCATTCCTCCTGTCATTCATTTTACTAGCTTATGCAGAAAAAGTGGTAACATGAAGAGCTAGTACTAAACTGCATTCACGCTTGTGCAGAGAGTCGTGCGCATGAGTAGAACATCAACCTGTATCACTTCCACTCAGCTGGGCCCCCCAAAGTGCACTAAATAGAGCAGAGAACTCCAAGCTCTCTCCTGTCAATACAAAGTAATACATTGTCTGCTCATGCAAGTTAAACAGAAGCATATATATACACACACACACACACATATATACACGGACAGTTATATGCACTTGCCTCTGCCAGTCCAAGTTCACGTTGCCTGGCAAACCAGTAACAAACTGATCTGCTTTTATCACGTATCTAGCAACAGTTAGCATTTCAGCATACGATATTTCCATATTAGGCATTAAAAATATGAGAAGTTATTTCTTACCCTTTCTTTAGAAGAAAGAAGCGGGTGGAGAAATTTTCTGTAGATTAAACTTGCCCCTCTAGTATAGGGGGAAAGGAGCCAAATAACAAATGCTATCTTCAGTTCATAGTACAGTGGAAACCTACAAGCAATTTAAAGGTTGCATGAAATCAAGTGCAGTAAGAAAATATACAGTAATTAATCATCACGAAGATAGCTTATCAAAAAACATAATTACATATTAGCATATAGGATTTTTCACATACAAGTTATATAAAGAATTATGGATTATTTTTTTTAATTGACTATACTGTGTCACTTAAGAAATTGAAACAGTCCATATACTTGCTTTGCATTATAAATTCCTGCAGAGATGCATTATAGCCCATCTTTTTAAGAGTGCCGCTCCCTTATTTTCTACAGCAAAAGTGGAAGCTTTCTAGTCCCTACTTTAAGTTATAGTGTACGGCAAGCCTGAAAACAAACATTACTCTTCATATACACCGAAATCTTTCCCTGAAAAAAAAAAGAGGCTATCTACAGGCACAACTTCTTTATAAGAATTCAATCATTACAGATCAAAGAACGTGAGAAACAAATAGAGTTTCATCTGGACTTCAGAGAAAGCGGGGTCTTACCAAGAGACTGTTAGGTCAGTTATTGTTTCAGTAACTGTATAAAGAGCAAACACAATCCAATACATCATCCAGCGAACCTGAAAATGAAAATACCATCTTCAGTAAGTATTTTGATTTCACCTGCACACACAATACTGTGTATAATCAGTTCAGAGCTTTCAAAGCAAGACACTCAACAGTATCTCAGTCTGCATCAACCAGGTTTCAAGTGAAAATATAGGAAGGTCAAAAGGTTTTCTCTTCATACGTACAACTGACAGCAGCTGCAACAAGCTAAGTGAAATGGTTGGGTCCGAGTGACAACCTCACCTAGGCTGGCTTCATAGATTTGATTCTGCCTCTAGCAAGCTTTAGTGATAAGAAAAAAAAAATAAAACAAAATACCAAACTGCAAAGAGTCAGCAGTTTATCAGAAGTATGCAGTGCAAGTCCCATTACAGCACTGCATTAAAGGATATTTTCTCCCACCCCCACTCACCCATATGTTGGTACCACACAAACAAGTCTGCCTCAGGCAGCCCTTGTGCTCATTTCACAACATGCATCATTCAGTCACACTGTGCACCCAAGTTATACACGTGTGCTTAGCACCAGCATGTTAACAATGGGGCAAAGCAGGAAAGAAGCATTTTCGTGAAATTTCATTCTACTTGTAGGCCAAGAACCACAAAATTCTTGTTAATAAAAATCTCACATGTAAGTATTTTAATGCTTATATGGTTTACATCTATACACTTTCATGTTTTTAATATTTACTCCATACATCATTTTGTAACCAGACAATGCTCTTGAAACACAGGGTTTAGGTCTGTTTTCTAATAGTTAACTAAATTGCCCATTTTTCTTGAACATTTGCTCAAATTTGGTTGCCTAAACTAATTACATCTTTCAGAACAAATATTATAGAAGTAGTTCGATGCATTTGTCTTCTCTAAGATATCAGTGGCCAAATGTAATGTATTTCCAAAAGAGATCAGTGTAAATCACCACTGGTTACTCATACTAACTGAACACCCACACATTCTTTAAATTCCAACACTATCTGTGCTAGAAAAACACAAAACAGTTTAACATAAGAAAGAGAAGAAAAGCATCAACTGCAAACAGGTGTGATAACCTCATTTCATTTGTGATATACAAACTCTTCTGGTATACCCCAAAAGCATTAAACACCACATTTGCTAGACACTAGTTGGAGTCCTAAATTCATGATACCCTCTTTCAAATGGAGGAACATATACACTTTACTACAGAGGACATGACTTAGATTTAATCTTCACTTTTAAAGCCACTTGTTTTTGAAGTGGACTTAAATTATGTACTCAAAACCTAATGCTATGCTGCTGCCTATTTCATAGCTTTAAAACCATGTCACAACATGAGACCCCTTTATCTTAAATGCTTTTCTGCCTTTTGATTTGAAAAGAAACTCAATCATGTGATGACATTTTTCACTTCAATCTCTCAGAGGATTTAGATATTTCAAGCTTGAATAAACCAAGACAAACAGCTGAAGTCACCACTGACAGGCCATGTGACATTTAGACTGGTGACCCTTTCATGAACCAGACTCAACACTTGAATAAAAATAAAATTACCATCCACCCCTGCCCCACCAACCTAGGCATGATTCAGAGCAATTTTTAAGATGACATGCAAGACTGACTTTTTATCCCCCAATATGTTTTATCCAGGCTATTAATTCTTTAATAAGTATCTATCCATCCAATTGGGAACAACAGTAGAAGTGGAATTTCTCTTGGGCTGCTAGGAACAGTAAGAAATGCTCTGCAGAAGGGCACAGGAGATCTGCCAGGAGTACTGCTAAGGTCTGGATAAAGATTCTCAAAAATTCAAGTGAAATCTTACTCTAGTACAACCACTGTATTAGGTGCCAAAAGTATGCTTAAGAAATGAACCCAAGTGACTTACAGTGACTTTCAAGCCAGGCACAACCAGGAAAAGCAGGAGGTCGTATTTGACGCTGCCCAGAAGACTATGATCTACTTAACTCTTGAAGTTTTGAGCTTTGCTTTTTATGTTAAAATTGTGGTTACAGATTTCTTTTGTTGAGCTTTTTTCTACCATTCAAGTGTTAATCTCATCTTTGTTGGCTTTAACAGAAGTACATCCTTTCAGGTCAGCATTCTGAAGCCAGGACATGGGAATACTCCTCCTTCAGACTCCTAAACTACATTTCGGAAGCTTATTACAAGCACTTTGGTGTAGCACAGTGAAAAAACTCCTCAAAGACCTTAGTCAACTCAATTAAATCAGGTTAATTACAAGAATAAATCTCCTGAAAGGCACATATCCCGATTTCTAGAACTAAAGTACGAAGTCTTTTAAATTAACAAAACCAGCAGCAACACCTTTTTTTTTCCCAGAAATAATCTTAGAACAATTTGCTGCATCATGATCTACACAGCAAGACCATGTCTGTATGTTTAGCCTGTTTGGTTTTTACTGGTGAAAGCAGTGGCTAAATAAAAAAAAGATTGACTATTAGAAAGCTCTTGCAATCCAGCAAACACAAACAGATAGCTTCTGAGCCACAGGTAACCCTGGAAATGGAGTTATCCTTGGGCCACAATATGGCAGCAGAGGTGTGCCTTTTGGAAGGCTACAGTTAAACCCACACCCTCTCCATAAAAGAAAATGATCCAGCTGGGAGGATGAAAGCTACAGATCTTCCCTAAGATCTATGTGAACACTAAACCAACCAGCAATGGAGTGGTAATTCACTCATGAATCCATGTCACTCCTTGTCCATGAAAAAGTTACTATGATGAGTCTCACTCATTCCAGCTCCGTGAACATTTTGTATGCAACTGCAAGTTCAAAGACCATGGGTGACTGGAGTGTTTTCACACTAAATGAAAACTTACAGTTTGAGAAATATGGTTCCAGGCTCTACTGAAGACGTTGTGTAAATGACAGGCATCTCTTATAAAAGATGCCCAGGAAAGATAGCTAAGTCATAGCTAAGTGGACAATTGAGATAAAAGTAAAAATCTCTGCATTCTACAAACACTACTTGTCTTTTTCTAGAAAACATATTGCAAGAGGCAACGGTAACCCCTTAAGTGAAAGTGATTTCTTGTATTAGAGCTTAAAACTGCTATCCTCTACTTAGCCTGCGGACCACTTGTAACGGAACACAGAGGAAAAGCAGATGACAAATTCTTTGCATAATATACTTTCCTGGCAGGGTAAAGTAAGCATGAGACAGAAAATTCTTCTCTTTGATGACTTTTTTTCTTCCAGAAGCTTGGCTCTGGCAGGTATCAGCTCTTTGTGCACAAATAAGCTATAATTGGCTTGTACACAGAAACTGGAATAAGTATGAATATGATGTCCACTTTGAAGCCCTGATGGAGTGATCATACCAAATGTAAGACATGCAAGGAGAGAAAAAAGAGCTACTGCATTTTACTATGACAACCAAGTACAACACGGAAACATCACACATCCAGACAGCACCATTACATCACAGTTATGACTGATGAGTTCAAGTAACTGATGGCACTGCCTCTATCCTGAGTCAGAAAGCCAAGTTAAGAACAAGGTTCAGGAGAGAATATAGGTTAGTTGCCAAAAATCAAGTTAGGCTGCCTCTTAAAACAGGGAAGTAACTCTGTGACTGCAAATGGGTGACATTCTTACAGCAATCATCATTGCTCACACCAAGAAGTAAAAAAATTTAACAGCTTAAACTGCAGTAATTGTGTTTTTCTCCACTTTACTTTTCAGTCTGTTCTGCTTCTTTCCTCCACCTTAACCAAATCTTTTCCTTCCCTCTTACATTTTTTCCTCTTGAGGAACAATAAATTAATCAGAGCTACCCTTTTCTCAGACAGATTTTAAATCCCCTGTTGAGCTCCATACAGTGACAAACTGCTGTTCAAGTGGTCAGTGAGAATACATTTGTCATTGCTTATACTACAGGCATTGGCAGAATAAGGAAACCTTTTTTCTACCCCCCGCCCAAAAGTGAGAACTTCACTGAAATGCAGTATTCTAAGGTTTATGTTAAAAAAAATCATCCTAAAAATATCCATATATAGCATAGTGTTGGACACATTTCAGTGAAGTCTATGAAGTCTGAGAAATCTTAACTTTAGCTCTCCAAACAAAATCACAGGATTACCACTAGATTCAAATAGGAGTCGTATCTAATACTAAGATAGTAGAATCAAGCTTTCGTCTGATTACTTGCACTGCGTAATGAAAATTTCATAGTTGTATGTCAGCAGAGGCATTTAATTAATTAAGCAATTAAAAGGAATGCAACTTACATATTCCTTCACATTTTTTGTCTTCACAGCTTTGTATGAGTAATATGCAGGATACAGCATCCCAAACACCAGCCTATTGGAAAATAAAAAGAGTTTTCAGAATCTGTTACACTTAATATGACAAAACAGTGACAATGCATCATTAGAGCAATTCAATCAACTTAATTAAAAAAAATCCTGTTCTCTAGCTTGGAGAAAAAAAATCACAACGTTATAGGTTGTCTGGAGGATGTTTAGCAATACACAAAAATACAGCAACATGAACGGAAAAGGCTGTATGCCCTGAAGACAACAAACCATTTCGTAAGACTGACTCTAACAGATAATGTAAAACTAGTAGGTCATCTGGTTCAGCTACAAGTAAAACCAGTCCTGCAGTCTGCCCATACCAAAAGACTGTTTCTACATTGACAGTGCTACCACACTTAAAAGAGTCTCTATCAACTACTAGTAGGTAATCAGAATCATCCACCTTGACCAGATTAACCAATAGATTCTTCAAAAGCAATTTTAAGACAACAAGGTGAGTTACATAATTCTATCTCCTTTCGCCAACTCTGTAACAGCAACACATGGTAACACAGACAAGTGGGACTTAATCCAGTTTTAATCAGATAGACAATTTCTGCTAAAATCCACCAAAAGTAAGATACAGAGCAGGGTGGAGGATGCCAAACAATCCATGCTGAGAGCAGGATCAGAAAAAAAATCTGCTCTAACACAACTTGGTTACAACATAGCCGTTCTTAGTAAGAGACTTGGCCACAGACTAGAACAGTTCTTCATGAGAAACTGAGCAGCAGTAGTTGTCATCTCCTTGACAAATGCAATAGCTCCATACTTGATTTCACCAGCTTGTTACATTTTAAAGTCAAGCAACTGCCTGCTCTTAGTTCTAGCCGACCTAAAGCAGTAATTACAGGAAAGTCTTGCTACATCTCTGAGGCATCACCTACAACTTGCCCTTGGGGGGGGGGGGGAAATCACACTTGCAGGCATATCCAGAGATCTTGTAAGAAAGTTCAGAACTCTTAAGTAATTTAACTTCTTACAGGTAAGTAAAGGAAGATGCATCATGTGTTTTTTCTTTTAAGAAAAGTCTACCTGGGCCAGATCTGGCATGAAAGATAAGAACTCGGATGGATGAAGTTTTCCAAAGTAAAGAATCAACTAAAACTTAAGGGTTTACAGTTGTGTCAGGTAGCTTTAAATAAGTGGTTCAACCTACAGAGACACTGCAGAAGACCGCTGTATGAGGTGACCAAGCTTGACTTTACTGCTAGACTCAGAAAAGAATTCTAAGTACTAGTATGTGAATTTACCTTTTTTATAAGCAATTACTCCAAGAGCCTTCATATTCTACAAGATACCATTTGCAAAGACTACCACAGAACTTTCCTGGTATAAGACATCAGTGTAAGAATTAATTCCATCAGTTTACTATATACACCATCTTCCAAGCACTACTCTGATGCATAGGCTGAAGTCTTCTGCTTGGTTAAAAAGACAATTTAGAGTACTAAAGTCATCTCCAACAGTTAACACATAGTAAATAAGTGAAAAAAAAACAGAATTGTTAACAGCAAAGGTGGGATGCTTTCTTCAGCATCACAGATGCACTGAAGATGGAGTAACCATCTGTCTCTGGTAAGACAAACACTATTACTCATGCAAGGAAGTGGGAGAGGGATACCAGCAGAGGTACTAATGTTAAGCTATAAACGCCCCAAGTGAGAAGGAAGGATAAAATTATGGAAACATAATTGCAGAATCCTTCATGTTTGAAAGGGCTTTGTGAAGTCATCTAGTCCAATCTCCTGCTCAAACCAAAGTCGACATCAAATTTGGAGCAGCCTACTTAGGGCTTCAGCCAGGCAGGTCTTGGAGGTTTCCAAAGAAAGATTACGTATCGCCCCTGAGCAACCTGTTCCAGTGCTTAATGAGCCTCCTAGTGCAAAGTTGTAGTTGTATCCAGTCAGAACCAGATGTTTATGACCACTGTCACTCTTGACTGACTTGGCAGCCATAACTGTGATGTAACGCTGCTGTCTGGATGTGTCATGTGCAAGATCCCGCATCCAGGTTGGGGCAACGCCAAGCACAAGCATGGGCTGGGCAATGAGCGGACTGAGAACAGCCCTGAGGGTTAGGACTTGTGGTGCTGGTAGATGAAAAACTGAGTATGAGCCAGCTGTGTGTACTCACAGGCCAACTGCATCCTGGGCTGCCTCAAAAGCAGGGTGGCCAGCAGGCCAAGGGAGGTGATTCTGCCCCTCTGCTCTGCTCTCACGAGATCCCACCTCAAGTACTGTATCCAGCTCCAGAGCCCCCAACACAAGAAGGACATGGACCCATTTGAGCAAGTCCAGAGGAGGCCACAAAGATGATCAGAGGGCTGACTGACTTCCCATACAAAGGCAGGCTGGGAGAGTTGTGTCTGTTCAGCCTGGAGAAGAGAAGGTTCCGAGGAGACCTGGTGGTGGCCTGCCAGTACCTGAAGGGGGCTACACGAACGACAGGGAGATAATCTTCATCAAGGATTGTAGTGATAGGACAAGGAGTAACAGTTTCAAACCGAAAGAAGGTAGATTTAGATTAGATATTAGGAACAAATTCTTTATTGTGAGAGTGCTGAGGTACTGAAGCAGGTTGCCGAGAGAAGTTGCGGAAGCCCATCCCTGGAAGTGTTCAAGGCCAGGGCAGATGAGCCTCTGAGCAATGTGGTCTAGTGGAAGCTCTCCCTGCCCATGGCAGGGGGATTGGAACTAGATGATCTTTAAGGTTCTTTCCAATCCAAACCAGTCATGACTCTACGTCATGGGTTTGAGTCTGGTTTCTGGTAACAGTGGAGGGCTGTGGGCGATGGCTCCTTGTAAAACTTCCAGAGTCTCCTCCGGCTGCATGTAAAAGTCAGACCTACCTCTGACCAAGGCTAGGCCAATCAGCTTCTCTTCAATTAATGTATTTAAGGCAAGAAACCTGTTGGGCACTCTCTTTGTCTCTCACTTATCTGTCTCGGTGTCCTGTCTCTTCTGTTGGGGAGAATTTTTCTTTTTCTGTTTGAAGGAGGGGGAGGTAAGAAGAAAGCAAATGAATGGTAGGTGAGGAAAGGGTGGGAGGGCCCCAGAGCAGAGTGTTTCCCTGGAGTGAGTCTGGTGGTGAGTGACATGGCAGGGAGATGATTGCGGGCAAACTGAGGAGATCCACGGCCATGAAACATCCAAGATGCAGCAGCACGTGGAGGACCCCATGCCAGGGGGAGAAAGACCACACGAGACTGAAGGACACACCCAAAGTGATCCACGACTCCAAGGTCAATCCCACGCTGGTGGGAAGAACTCACATGGAGGGAGTTGCCTCCCATGAGATGGACACCACATGGCAGCAGGGTGCCCTTTTTTCCCTGAGAAGGAAGAATTGCCATGCACAAGGAGCACTGGGAGGGAAACTGCATTTAAGATCAGGTTGTATTTATGTATTCCTCTCACTACTGTACTCTTACCTGGTCAATAACTGGTGGTGGGATATTAAGTTTTCTCCCCAAGTCTACTCTGATTTTTGCCCAAGACCACAAGTGGTGAATGAATCCTCCCTGTCCTAATTTCAACCCTTGAGGGTCTTTAGTTGAATTTTCTCCCTTCCTATTCCTAAAGACATCACTACCTTCCTCACACAGGCAAAGTCATCTAATCTTAGTTAAAGCTACCAGGCAAGTTTAACAGTAGAAAAACCTACCCGCTACCAGTGAGCATAGTTGAAGGTCAGCAAATTCACTTTCCTCCTCACTACTCTATACATGATAGATCAGTATAGAGGCAAAAGAGAGATCACTTCAGCTGACCGAAACAGAAACACATAGAACCGGAGCAGCAGGGAGCCTGGGTGCAATCAGTGCCATTGTCACAGACAGCCACAACAGCTGAGGATTTTCTAGTAGTTTTGCTGTTTGCATTGATACCCCCTTATATCTCAAAGTTGTTCACAACACTTACTCCTATGCATTACAAGCACATCCCTCCTCTGGTATTTCTACAGTAACTGTACAACACAAGAGACGTGCCCGATTATTCCAAGGCTTTTCAAATTTAATATCTTAAGTGTTCTTTTTTAAAGTGAGTTCGCATTTCAAGCTGGATAACAGCAAACTGCTCTAATGGAGTGCACAAAAACAAAGCCAGTTTCCACAGATGAAAATGAATTTCAGCTGAGTGTGATATCATCTTCTTTATTTTACTAGTAGATATATGGATAATCCTGCTTATCAGTGTAGTTTCACTGCTAGTTGTATACCTAACTGTTTCAGTTTTTCAGCTGTGCTCAGCAACTAATGTAGCATTCCTTTTTTGGTACAGCCACTTCCTCACCGACATTTGGCTCCTTTAAAGACAAATGTTGCTTAAATGTACTAGGAGATTAAAACCAAAAGACAATGCAAAAATAAAATTGAAAAGTCTTATATGAAATCTGAATAAATCAATGTTTCTGTGTACCCATTTAGCTGTATTGAAACAAATTCAGTGCCTGTATCATCATATAACCTACAGTCTTAGTGTTTAAATAGCTTTCAAGTGCCCAATTATGAAAAATTCATTTCTGAAGCAAAGCAACCAAGTTTACATTTGACTGATAACTAAAGAATCAGTCACCTCTACACACATTCCTCTGGCACTAAGCATATTTAACCTGGATAATAAACAACTCTAAAGGCAAACATTAAACAAATAAAGACAAATCAAAGCCACTGAGTGACTCTCAGAAAACCCCAACTACTTGCATCCAGACTTCCAAAACACCAAGCCATTAAACCAACAGTGAATTTAAGACTTCAGTCTGTTCACATTGCCAAAGAACTGCCCAAAACACAGAACGGTGTTTGGCACTTCTTATTTTGTTCCTCTGAAATTCAGAAAGACACGGGCCACAAGAGTTCCCTAACAATAAAAGCCACTGAGAAAATTCATTCGGTAAGAGATACTTTAGAGATGATGCCATTACCAGAAGTAACACAGATGACTCCCAGCTCTGTGTGTGGTGTGGAAGTATTAACTACTACAGTACCTATGCAGAAACTAAGGCTGATGTTGTCAGTACCACTTTGTTTCTATATGAAGTATAATTACTATGCTATGTTATGATTAGCAAGCTTAGTTTAAGCAAGATCTCTTTTGAAAAGAAATTTGCTAAAGGAAGCTAAATAGGAGAAAGAAATCTAGTGTGAAAAAGCAATGCTCAAGTCTTTGGCTGCCTGTCTCTTGGCTGTAAAAAGGCAGATCTGGCCATACTCCTGAACAATGTGTTCACTGAAGTTTCAATCAGCACACATGGAAAAGCACAGTTTTGCTGAGGCTGTATGCTACTCATATGCTTATAAGCCACTCCCATAAAAGATTAGCAGTTCAGATTTTTTTCCTCTCTCTTTTTTTTGGCTATAAAGTGGTAAGGCTAATCAGCTATGCACTATTATAACTGCTATGCATCTCTTCATGGTACTCTCATGTTCAAAGTAAGGCATAAGAAGTATCTGTAAGAATTCTACTCAAGAAAAAAAAAATCAAAAAACTAAACTGCAATTAAACCAAAAAAGTAAGACCCTCAGTCATGTCCACCAACACCGTCTGAGGATTACAACTGGGTAGTAAGTTCCAGACAAAGCCAGCTACCTCATCAGTTTTTACATGCCCAAACAAAAGCTCACCCTAGCATTTTTGTCCTGAATGTTTCTGAAAGGCACTACATTGAACCTTCAGCACCTGACAGAATTGAGTTGCATTTTACTACTGGACAGCATTCAGATAAACAACACTAGCACAACAATCTATGTTAAAAGGCCACGTATTCAAGTAATTAGAAAAAATAACACTTGGACCAAAATGCTAGTCTGCTATAGGGACAGGAGCTCATCAATCTCAAACCAAACTGTATCCTTTCTCATCTATGCCCCACCTGGGGCAAAGAGCAGGGAAAAAAAAAATAAAAATCACATAAATGCTATTAAAAGAACATCTCCACTAACAGTAGCAAGCATTAAACTCAGCAACTCCTTTAGCAGATTACAGTTATCAAAAGGCAGGAATGTGTTCAGACACAGGTCTGTTAAAATCTTCATGGCATTCTTATATAGAGAACAGCCCCAAAAGTCATAGAAAAAATACATCTTCAGAAGCACTGACACCTGAATAAAGCACATTCTTGAACAGAGACAGAAGGCTGTTTACCTTTCAACTTAGGAAGCTGGAATTCTCCAAAGCAATTGCCAGATACTTCCAAAGTACAACATAACCAAAAGTAATGCAACTATTCAAGTAGTCAAAAATCATCTTAAAGTTTTAAGGGAAAAGTGACGTCCCTGCCAATCCCCCTAGAAAATGGGATCTTCCTGTGTCAGGAACAGTTACTTAAGAAATCCCAAGGAACCGCAAGCAGTCTGATAGGAGACAATTAAGCCTTTCTTCCAGTAAGCCTTTCTTAGGGTAGAACTAACCTGTCTCATGATGGTCTAAAGCAGCTCACTTTCCTAATTAGTGGGTGAATTCGGTCGTCTTCCATTAGATCCCCAGTCTCCATAATGTGTATCCTATCCACTCGTGTTTATGGAATACTACTTCACCGGCTTACCCCAAAATCGGGAACCTGTTGCCAGACATTGAGTTCTCTCTACATGGAAACAGCCCTGCCTGAACCTTGAAAGAAGTCTATAAAAGAGCAAACCAAAAAAATTAGAAAAGAATTATCTTCTGTAGAGATGTTCTGTACTGGAATCCATGTGGAAGTACTGACACAAGGAAGATGCATCAGTAAGATTGATCATTTATTTGCATACGTTCATCAAGTTTGTCTCAGAGAAAACAAGATTCAGATGCCATTAGAACATTCAAATCTTTCACTCATTTTCTCTGCAAAGAAATTTTGAGTCCAAAATGACCATTTTCCTTTCCTGCCATTACGCTAAACAAAATTCACCTATAAATGCATCCTCCTAGGAATTTGTTTTCTCCATACATGCAAAAGAGTTGAAAGCACTGGAAACTTCCATAAAATTATCTAGGTTACCTGTTTCTTAATCTACTTGCTACAATAAAACCCTACAAAGATTAGACAGTTGTCTTAATTGACAACCTGATCCCTGAATACACATTAGATGTGCTACCTCCTTCAGCAAGAATTAACCTTGAGCTTCCACCTCACAGCCTCCATCCAGCTGGCAGCCTATTAGGCCTGCTCAGTCAGCCAGTGACACAGCCCAAACACAAGACCCCTGAGTCCCAGTCTCGCAGCAACAAAGCTACGGCACGCGTGTCACAACAGCCCTCTCTCCGGGGCCTGGGGCAGGCTGGAACAAGGTACTGCTAAAAAACAACTCCCAGGACAAAATCCAGGCTACCCTAACGAGTCAGCCTGGACACTGTCTCTCACATGGACAAGCTGCATCAGTGCTCTAACAACGCAGCTCTCCCAGAGTTGACAGGGCATTACTGGTACAGAAACCCTGTAAAACAACTCACATCCTGTTCACGTGTAGATCACCTACAGCGGCAGAAGCACTTGAGGAGAAGCTACCACATATGAATCTCATTAGAAGAATCCTGTCCATGACTATGTTGTCAAAAGGCCTAACAAATCCAGTAGTACAAAAAATTCCAGAAAGCTAGTACTAGAAAGCAAAATAGAAAATGTAGTGGGAATAGAAATTGTAATACAACTCTTAGTCACTCCTCTGCGTGCTCACCTATCTATTGCTTTAACAACCGTGTCAGCCACTGCTGCAATAGCACCCTGACTATCCCTCTACTATTTCCTGTTTACAGACTTACGGAGCTCAACCACAGGTACCAGGTGAGAGCATAACTTCCACGCACTCACACCAAGGCACTGAAACAAGGCGTATCTACAACACCTCCAAGTGATAAAGAGCAAACCCAGAAGGCCTTCAGCACAGAGCAACCTTGGCAAAGAAGCCTTCATCTCGCTCTTAACCTCAAGCTCAATAGCAGAATTACATCCTTGCTGGAGAAATATGAATTTCCAAAGGTGCTCACATTTACTTAAACCTCGAATAAGTTACCTTCCTTCAAATCTACCTTAAACAGTTCTGGATTTCACCTGCTGTGACGACTGTTTGCCACCAAAAGCCAAGTATTTGGGGCCTCACAGCAGCCACCTGTGTCATCAGGCAGGAGCACAACTGCACACTGAGTAGCAGCCAACCATTAGGAATGACTGCACCTACTTCTCACACAGCTCTAAAGAGAACCTGACATGACTTTGTTCAAAGAGAAACACGTGTCCTTGTACGGAATTCTGCTTTTCTTCTAATGATCAGCAAGGACTGATAGTTGCATTAAAGATGTCAGTTAGAAGAGAACCAACTGACTAATTTGTCACTTTTTTTTTTTAAAAATGTCAAACTAACTCTAGTTTTCAATAGATCCTTTCTATTTTTATTTAGTACATACATGAATAAGCTTCCTCCATGGAGCAGGTGAGCAAGAATACAATTAAGATCACAACTATTTTCTAAGTTTAAAGATGAAAGCTGATACCTACATGGATGTTCAGAGAAACAGCATAAACTCTATTTTAGGTGATTGTTCTGATGAGCTCCTAAAAGACATTGCTAGCTTAATGCAGATGAACTGCTGAACAAGACAAACATTACAAATTCAAGAATGAGATGTTCAGTTTTGTCAAGAGGTTTAAAATTATGTATGCCTTTGATACTTAGTTTCTTGGCTTTGATAAATTCAAGTCAAAAATGATCAGCTCTCATTTGTCTACCTACTACTCTCAGCTTTGTGTCCAGTGTCTTCAAAATCATTTTGGAAGGTCCTACAACTTTTTAATTAGGTCTTCATTTCTGTATAAGAATATTAAGTCTTTCATATCAAGGATACTCTGAAAGAATCCAGGAGAGACCTTGCAAACACCTCCCATTTTAATCTGATACACTGAAAAAATTACATTACAGTAACTTCTAACTCATGTAAAGTCAGGGGTCACTTCCTTTCAAAGATTTCGCTGCCCTGTGTCACAGTAAATTTTGAAACAAGCAAACACAGATGGATGTTTGGGGAGCCAAAGCTAGCATAAAAGAATAAAGCAAACACTAGCACCTCAGTACTGCCAACTCCTACACATTTTTAAACAGTCTTAAAGCTTCTGCTCTTGGAGATCTCAAAGATCCCAAACCTGGTGATATGACCAAGTAAGAATCAGATTTACATATGGAGATGATCTTTTATCAGTAGCATATTGGAACAGAAACAGTAAGATAACATGGCTGAAGGTCAGCAATACAAACTAAGTTACAAAAGTTTTGCAGTCGGTAGAAACAAATGTTGTCAAAAATAAATGAACACCACATCTCTATAATAAAACCAAAAAAAAACCAATAGAACACATTCTTACAGCAACTGTACTTAATGTTAAAGTAGCCTCACTAACTACTGTATCTAACTCCCAAAGCAAGATAACTCAGTATTCAGTGACAGTAATCTCTCTCAGTGACAGGAAAAAGACATTTTTGGTTGTCTGAAAGGAACTAAGGCCAGCTTTTAGTTTGTTGGCACGTATTTACCCTAAGTTATATTACCTTCAGTCAAGCTATGGAAGTCATGATAGGAACCCCATGCATAACGGCACAATATAGACATTCAAGTCTCAACTACATGAGATGGGGAGAATTTATAGTATTACAGTGTTCAGGCAGCTGCATAAGGAAAAAGTAAACTGACATATCCAACACTCAAACCATGGAAGTTCGGTGATCTAGTACTTCTAATATTATTTTCAGTATTAGAAGAAAAGAGCTTATATTCTCTCAAGATAAGACTACAGTCATGCCCATTCTCAACCGTTTTTGGAATTTAAAGCTTTCTTCAGCTTCAGAAAGTGGCTTTAAAGCTAGCCCTTCCACTGGAATTTCCCCATCCTGGCTTCAGCCGTCACCTACAGTCTAGACTCATTCCCTCTAATA
>NW_009708748.1:0-7728 GCF_000703405.1 Apaloderma vittatum | reverse complement strand
GAATGCCATATGTTTTAACAAAAATTGATTTTCACTTGGATTCTTACCTCATCAACTTTGCTTTTTCACCTTGCATTGGTCTGCTAGAGACTTGGGAGAATCTCACAAGTGAAAATCCAAAATCATGCCTTTGCATGCTGCTCTAAGAAAGTACCTTCTCTCAATATTTTTGGAGCATCATGAACAGCAAAATAACTGGCCATAGGAAACTAACATTTGTAATAGAAGTGGTCCCAATTAAGAACTGCTTTTCTTTGTTTCAAGGAAAATCCCACCGAACCACTTGCAACTGAAAGATAAACCACACTGCACATAATCAAACACTCATCATATGGGTTGCAATTTTTATTTAGATGAAAAAATACGTGTCCAACACTTCTAGAGGCCACACTATGTGGAATATTAATCTGGCTGGCCGGTTTTAGAGAGAAAAGTGAAGTTCATAGCCAAATGGCCCAGAAAGCAGCTATTTAATTTCAATCCCAGAACCTAAGGGTGTTGTTGCAGACCAGCCTCAAGGCCCTGCCTCTCCCAGGGCAATGCATATTACCAACTCCTGAACTAAGAACTGCCCTGATTTAGCTTTTCCCCAGACAGCTGAGTTTCCTGCTTTTGATCATTAGAAGACACACACCACTCAATTTTTGCCTTAAGGTCCCTGATCTCCAAACAATTCTGTTAATATTAATGACCCAGAAAAGTATTTCTGAAGTCTCTCAGAGCATTCAAAAAACAAACCTCCCATCACACATAGGAAAAGGCTTCTTCCATGAAATTTGTAATTTGCAGCTACTGTTGAGATAACAACTGGATTTGTTGTTTCAAAGCATATGTGTTTTCTCAGTTGTAACTGGTAGTTAGAGAACTCTTGGTGTCTGTGTATCACAGTCAAGAACTCACAACATGCAGAATCTCAACCAAACTTATTTCCATAGTTGCATTAGTAACTTAACCTTCATGTCAAAAATACTGTGCTAAAAGATACCTTCATTTCCTCCCTTCTGAACCCAAATAACTTATCGTGCTTTCTTTGGAGACTCATGCATTAACAATTCCAAGAGTTGGTAGGTTTTGTTCTTAAAAACAGATCATTCATATGTTAATTAACCAGCAGTTTATTTTTGAGAGAAGAATTCTGTTAACACAAATATGCTTGATTGGTAGTATGTAAACAGGCTAAGAAACCAAAGCGAGAGGGAACGTAAGTGTGCCTTCTCAGAAATGTCATTTGCCAAATGCGAATGAAAGGTAATTTGCCTGTTTCACATTATCCTCTTTATATAAGCACAAATTCCATCTTGTCTCAAGCATTTAAGGGTAACTTCTATCCAAGAAAAGCTACCACTCAAAGTTCTATACATAGAATAGTAAACGCAACACTGCTTATATTCTATCTATGGCAAAGTAATGATTGCCAAAGCAGTCATTTAAAACATATATTTTACATTTCTGTGCATCTGTCTTCCAAGTAAACAAAGCTGTTTGCTGCTGAAAAATGTGAATAGGTCTGATTCTTCTCTATTTTCTAATACACCTGACATTGCTTTAAATCTAAGGAAAATCACGTGATCTAGAGCAAAGTCCTAGTCAGGGGAAAAAAAGATTAGCAGACAACAGTGAATAGTAAGAGAATGAAGCCAAGAATTAACTTTTTTTTTTTTAACACTGCAGTTTCAGATAATGTTACTTCACTATCAAAACTAATCGAGACATCTCTAAGCTAGGGCTTATTTTCCTCGCTCTCCTTTCCACGGTTTTGATCAATAAGTTAGAAAACGGGGTGTGGGGAGGAAATAACAAAACCAGACAGTGGTAGGAAAGCACAAGCACAGACTGTTTTCTGATTTCCCCCTTCAAGCGCTGCAAGTTCCAACAGCTTTATTAGCAAAAGTAAAGCAAAGCATTGTCAGACTGTTCACTTCAGGAAAAACCCTGCTTTGTGAATCCTTGTGTTTAAATACTGGGTTAAAGGCTTTTGAAAGCAATTGCACTTAGTTTTCAACATCAAATGCAAGCTTCAACTGTCTTAAGGATATATGAGCAATATTTCAAAGATGATAAACACAGGGAAAGCATTCATCTAGTTAAATCCATTTCCATGTTAATGCTTGCAGACTAGCTATAAAACACAAACAGAAGCAACACCCTATTATTTTGTCAGTGATAAACTGAACTGGACAGTAACAGGGATGGCTGACAAGAGGCTCCATACAGAGTTAGCCACTGTGAGGTGTTTAATTTCCCCCACGTCTAAACACATCTCATCAGATCGGTTATTTGGTGCCACCAAGGCCAGCAAAAGTCAGACTGGTCAGCAAATAAACCGCAAAAAAATCTTTCCTACCCAGACTCCACACACCTCATCTAGTTTGTCCAGCAGTTAACTGTTTGATAGGTCTTTAAAATTTGTAAGTTTCACAACAGAGAGATCATATAGTTGAAAACTGTAGTACTGAGTTAACGTACTGAGCTAAAGCAACTTGATTTTTTTAATTATATATCAGAACTTGGCTTGAGATCTTCCTCAGCCTTACACGAGCATATCAGGGATTGGCTCTACACACAAAACAACCAGGAAAGACAAGCCATTCCATCTAAGCTGTTCAAATGCTCAAGAGCCTAAAATATGCTCAGTCAAAGCAAACACTGGTTTGTGGAACACGCAAGAGGAGAAGTTGTTCGTTTTAACTAGAAACACCCTTTTGTGCCAGACCATGCAGTCCTTAGCATTTCTTTATCTACAGCTTATAGGACACGGATGTGGATTTTGCACGTTTTGTAACAGAGCACATGTGAAAATCATTAAGTGAGAACATCAGATTCCACAGCAGGCCTCTAGCCACGCTCCATCTGTTTTGAGCAAGCTTCAGTCCACCCACCTGCCAGAGTGGGCTGACTACACATGCTCTGCATCTACACAGTCCCATAAACACAGGAGAGCAAAGAGCAGCTGGACTGTGTAGCACATACTGATTTAAGAAAAGGTGTGCCAGACAGGCAGTGGGGAGATTTATTTCTAACAAACTGTCAGAGCTAGTCATTTCACATTGCCCTAACTTATACACAATAGGTATAACAAGTTAAGTTTAGTAAGCAGACACTTTTTGCTGTACATATTAGGATTGCCTGAGAAGCTGACCTAGTGCTATGATGATTTCATTGCTCAATTATGTAAATTATTTTAAACTTTCACACAGACTACATTTATATATGCTTACAGATTTCTCTCTATAAAAAGCTATATAAGTACATACCTACAAAATGTAAGACTCTTTAAAAAACTCTGACACCTTGTTTGATTAGAACAGCTGCATTGTTATTACTGGAGTTAGTTTCACTACAGGAAAGAATAAGCAGCAACGTGCAAGTGAAGAAAGTAGTTTCCGAGTACATTTCAACCAGTCTGGTAATACACTGATGGCAAAAAACAATGCTGTTTTTGTCTTGCAACTTTCCACTCTCTATGCAGCACTTACCTAGCCACTCCTGGACAGCAGCAGGAGCTGGTGCAGTTTACTGCAATTAACAAAAGATTAACCTCTTTCAAGCATGTTAATTTTTATCTGGGTTGACAAAACAACCAGGCTCACTCCGTGGCCACATTGAAGGGCAGGATGGCCCCTTCCAGCAACAGAGCCTCGGGATTTGTTTAAGCACAGCACCAAGTGCCAAGGATAACTGACATGTGCTGATGGAGTCTTTGCAGTTCTGTGTTGAGACAGGCGTTTCAGCACATCTCGCCATCTCTGTCACTCATACTATGACAGTAACTCCTTTTTCCCCCCACAGGTGCGGCAGCAATTTATAGTCTTTAAACTGGAAGAATACTAGAAGGCATTCAGCATCCAGCAGCGCACTCATCCAGCAGCATTCCTTCATGCTTCAGCTGGAACCATCCAGCCAAGAGAAGAGCTGGCTACAAACAGTTGAAGAAACTCTCCCACAAATGGCCCTTCTGACTTGAAGATTAGACCGTATACAGCTATTCCTCCCACACAGCACCTGGTGGTATTGTTACTTAACTCCATCTCATGAACTGTGATTGTTTCAAGACAGGATGTTGAAGAGCAAACAAAAGGGTAAATATTTCTGTGCTTAAGGCTTTTAATCAAAAAAAAAATTGTATTCCAAGAGCAAGATGCAATCCAGGTTTAAAAGAAAGCACACATGATTACATAAAACACCATCACCATGCTAAGTCAGATATTCCTAACAGCAGCCCAACCAATATAGAAACCATGAGTTAAGCCACCCATCCTAGTCCAGTAATTCTAGAGGCAGCTGAACATCTGGAAATGTTGAACAATAGAAGTATTAGAAGTAGAGTAAGAGAATGCCTTGGAAAAGTACATGAAAGAAACAGTTCCACTCTGTAAAACAACAAAAGCTGAAAGTAACTAATCCTATCTGCTTACCTTCAGGTGACTGCCTGTGTGTCCCAGTCTTTGTCCAGCTTAATGTAGTTACAGTTATAATCTAATATCAGAACCAAGGAATGCTTGCTGCATCTTTTACTAGTACACCTTTTGCTCCCTGCAAGGCTCTAAAAGAGGCGTAGGGGAGGCAAGCATTACAAGCATAAGCAGATGGAAAAGTAACAACTAGTACCCAAGGCAACTACATCCTCCTGTGGACTACACCTCTCCCATCCAAGTCACAACTGCTGAGCAAGTTTACTGAAAACAAAACATGAGGGTAGAGAGAGCTGCAAGGCAACACAGATAGGGGAACTTTCATTTTCAAGTGAGGAGAGGAGAGGGGAAAAAGTTAACAGATTACAGCAGTCTGTTTTAACAGATTGCAAGAACAAAAATGGCCATCTCATTTGTATTTAAGGTGCTTCACATCTTTGCTTGGCACGAGAGGACAGTCTGCTCTCATCCATAGAGGCTCTGACTGACAAGTACTCCGTGTTTTTACTACTAAACACCATCTCAGCAACTAATGTGTACACAATTCCTCACACCTTGCAAATGAGAATGAGCAATCAAAGCAGACTGAAAGTCAGGTGCAGGCTCTCTTAGAAGTTAACAGGATGGGCAACCACAAATTTACAAAGCTACTTCCCCCATTAAAGCCTAACAATCTGACAAGGTGTGCCACTTCAAGAAGTTTTCTCAGACTCAAAGAAATTACTATCTGCTTGGGTTTAGAAGGAAAAAAGGAAAACTCCTGTAGCAATCATTCTGAAAATTGTTGCAATAGCCAGTGCATTTTAGAATTAATAACTACCTGTACTGACTACAGCAGCATGCTATAGACACAAAATTTCAAAATAAAAAGTGTTTTAATTATGTGCTTCAAGTCATCTGCTTCTTCACAGAAAGAAGAAATGCAATTAGTACAAGCTGGTTTACATATTCAGATGCCTCAGCATAATAGCATTTCTAGAGCAAAGGGAAAATATTTCACTAAAATGAAGTTTTGCCAAAAATGATTATGTGGAGCAGTGGATTTGAACCACTCCCTGTTTCCTGTGCATGACTCTGAGACAATTCACAGGCAATTAAGAATTTTATTTCTCTACCAGCTCCATTCCCTGGTTACTTAAAGCTTTAACCAAACCATATTAGTGTAGTTGATTAACACCAAATTTCATACTCTCGCACTGAATCAGAAGTCAGTTTGTTTAGGACATGCGTGTCAAAACAAGTCCTCCAAGTCAAAAGTCAGCAGAGGGCGCTGTGACACGCCTACAAAAATAATAGTTTGCTGTTCTTTTGGCCCTGAAAAATATCAGATCAGTTAGGAGAGAATTCTGCTGCAGCCAAAGCAGCTGCTGCTCCTTCCAGTCACAAGTCAAGCCAACAGGTATTCCTGATTGCTGCCCACACATGACAAAAGAGCTTCTTGGGCTTGTTATGGACAGCATAAAACATCCAACGCGCTCACATACAACAGAAAGTCACCACACCAAAACTAAACCACTACATAAGGAAGAAAGAAGAACCACAGCTACATAGCGGTTAAAAGAATTTCCATTTTTCTTATGGTGTTTAAGGAAAAGGTGGAATACACCTTCCAAACTTATGGCACAAAAGTCAGAGCAACAAAGCCACTGGAGCAAGTATGTCCGAAAGAGACCAGGAAGGAGAACAGACCAATTGGAGGAAGACAGCATAACGAACCTTGAGAAGAGGACAAAGAGGACAGTCTTACAACCACTGAAATTAAGACTTATGTTAGACCACATTTACCTCTCTGCTACTTCCTATCTTGCCTTTCCACGTGAATTTTACTCTATTAAGCAAAGTTAAACAATAGCCTCAAAGCTGTCCAAGTTCTCACTGAATACTTCCCCCTTCCTGGGAAGCTTAACACTGGCAAACTAGTTAAGTCCCTCTGCTAGGAAACAAGGACACAAGAAGGTGGAGAGGATTTATAAATAATATTAAAGACTCCCTTTTTAGCAAAAATAATTAGGGCGCACAAATGAGTGATCAACAGCAACTAGAAAACCAAATTACACAGAACTGCACAACACATTGCCCTTTACTGCCTCTTGCAATAAATCTGTGGATAGTATTCCCTTCATTCCCTATGCTACTTGTTAGGCCTATAGAGGACTTGATCCTCAAAATACAACCCATAGCAACCCATTTCAGGAAAAAATAATTAACCTCACACGGATCTGGTCACGAGAAATTGAGGTGTCCAGCACCACTGATAATACACTTGCAACCAACATAGTCCAAGTTGTTGTTAAGACAGAAGTTTTCTGGTTGGTGTTTTTATGTAACAACTTAGAAACAGGTTCAACAGCTACATTTAATGTACATAAAATAAGTGTATGCCTCTTGCCTCTAGTGCTGTGTATTGCCCACGGGAAGACTGCATCGATAGACTGCATGAACAGCAATTCTTCCCACAGTCTCTCTCTGGTTGTCCTTTGCCAGTCCTGGAACATAATGCTCTGTTTCACAAGTTTCAATTATCTGACAAAAGTCTCAGGGAGAGGAAGGAGGATTGCTACTTTTCTAGGTGACTAGGTCACAGCAGGAAAATGTACACGGCAGCATGAGAAGGCTTCCTCACAAGAAATAAAGTTTTCAGATTAAATTATACCAGAAAGCTTAAGGGGGATGTTTGTCACCAACAAATAGGGAAATCCTATTATGTCCTGCTTTGGGTCATACTGTCCTGCTACATCCTTTGCACTAATTCAGGTATTTGTTGGTCTGCTTTCTGAGCAGATTCACTTAATTTGCCTGGCAAAAAGTTACACACAGCAAATCTCCGCTCAAGCGACCCAATAAACACTGGGGACCCCACAGCCACAGAGCTACTTAGCAACGAGAAAGACTCAGCTGCTCAAATATTACTCAACATTTATTAGGGAATATTATTCCAACAGCAAAATAATCCATCAGCTTCAGGAAAGAACAGTACAATGCCTAAGAAAAAGACCAAAGGCTGCAACGGAGTTTACTCTTTCTCAGATACATGTAAGATGGTACTTTTCACCTAAGAAAGTTGCCAAAAACTCAGCTTTACAAAGACCAGTACACGACAACGCTGCCAGTCTACCCGTTCATCAGCGGGCAGCCTGTGCTCACCACAGAGCCCCTTCTCACGCTCTCCAGTGTCCTCCGAGCCCTTTCAGCTCTGCCCCAAATGAAAAAGGGACTGAGCTATCAAACAGATTTTATAGGCTAATTAGGAAACACGTACTTCCAGCAGGAGACACGGTGTGAGCGGGACGGAGCGCCTGTGCCCCAGGAGCGGGGG
>NW_009708747.1:58590-61433 GCF_000703405.1 Apaloderma vittatum | reverse complement strand
CTCGCTGTCCGTTATTCCTCCTGGCAGCCTTTTTGTGCAAACGTGCTGTCTCCCTTAAGTGTGCCTATCACACCTAGCACAGCGGCATTCTCAATTTTGGGTCAGGGCTGTTGCACACTCTACTGTTATTCTTACTGTTGAACTGGTACCTGTGAGTGCCTGCTCACTAATATCACAAAACACTATGTAATAGAAGACATATGGTATTTGTTAATAAAATTTTATGCTGTGCCAGGAACAAAGCTGAAGTTGCTTAAACCGCAATATCCTGTTAAGCAAACATGTACCATAGCGTTACCATAAAAGGACACTTATATAGCTATATCTGGGCGGGCCTCAGCAAGATCATCTAGGAACACAGAGGACAACGCAGAGGAAGACTACTGGCCTTCGTCCCCCGACCACCAGGAGGCATGAGGAGACCCCTCAGCAACAACTGGCGCAACTGCAGTTCGAGATACGGAACTGACACGTCAACCCGGAACTAAACTTCAGTAAAAAGGGACTGTCGGGGGAAGAAAGCGCGTGCCGTTGGTAGAGCTAATTTTAATAAATTTTATGAGTCTCTTAAATTGACTCCTGGACTTATTGCCACTACTTATAACACACTACACGTGTACATTGTGCTATTAATATTAGAGCTATGACTGGCAGTTCAGCCTGTATTCCATGACTGAAAATTGGCAGTCACTGCACCGTAGTCCCTAATGGTGAAACGAAAGCACCATCCCCAAAACTGCAGTAACCCAGGCCAACTAAGATAAAGTTCCCTTTGGATGTGTGTGGGGAAGAGGAATTCACCTTCAGTAAAGCCACCTTTGAAGTCACAGAAATGAGAAAACAACAACTGAGAGAAAAAGACTCTTGCGATAACCCTGAGGCTGATGCAGAGCTACTGGTGGTGGAAGTCCCTCAGGAGAAGTTGCCTTCAGAAACTTCAAAGGTGATAAGAACATGTTTCCCCAGACAAATCCATTCCAGCAGACAAAAGGAAAAGCCTGCAGTGGATAGTCTGCTGAAAAATGAAGGCTCACGTTGTGCATAATGAAGAAAAATCCATGTAAGCATCTATAGCTTTCACAGCATTTCCATCAGCAAAGAGAGCAATAGTCCACCTGCCAGCAAGGTGAGGATTGCCTTTCCTTGCTTGAGGAGCATGAGGTCCTGCAGTTTGGAGCCTAGAGAAGATCTAGCACTGCACATACCTACTTTGTAGGGGCTTCCAGCAATAGAGATGTATTCTGTACATGTAGACTTACTAGCCATACCGAGTATGCCTATCTGTTTTGTGACAAACATTTATACACATCAGAAAAAAACAGCCTGCAGAACTGTGGTCAGAGATATTTCAGGAAAGCAAGTGGCACAGAAAAATTAAAAGTGTCCTCCTGGGATACCTCGGCAGGGTGGGAGAGAGAGCAGAGCTGGAACAGGGGGAAATCATTGCTCTTTAGTATTCACAAGCACGGAGGCCACTACTGGAGAGAAACGTATGCAGCCTCTGCTGTCTCCAAGTGAGAGCTGAAGGCTCTCAGGGGATAACCAGAATTCACCCAGCTGAATTTTTACTTGTAACAAGAGCCAACAATGTTAAGCTGCACATGCAGTCCCCACTAGCTTTTTTTGGTGAACATATATATTTACTAAGGGCCACCCTCTGTAATTTTGAATTTTCCATCAAGGATCATTGATTAAAGTACTTGTGAAGGCCTGACCACTAGCTATGTCTTTCATTCTGTAGCCTGGTTTCCTTAAGGAAAGAAGATTGCAGTGATCATACTGTCTGTTTTCCTGCATTGTTATCCCTTATCCCAAGCACATTTCACCCCAAAAAAATTTCACAGCCTTTTCAAAAACGAATCTGACTACAACAGTACTAATGGACAGTCTTACTCTGGGATTTAGAGCCATTAGTCATTCATCCCTGCTAGGAATTAAATGTGCCATGTCATCCACTCAAACACCTCTTAGCTACAGCCATATGCACAATGGTGGAGTGCTGATGCGTTAAAAGATAAAAGCACCTATTCTCCAGGCATGATCTGTGATGTTTTCACCTATTACTGTAGCCAAAGGCTCTGTCATGTTGCGGTAGCCTGTGGCAATGGTGGAGTGGAACTGGGAGAATGAAAGGTCCTTTTAAATACTTCCTGAGTCACTACACAGTCTTTCGGTAACCCAAATCATTGCCTGATGAGAAGCACAGTAGGAACAAAGTGCTGTGTCAACTTACAACCATGTGAAAACTAAATACTGATGATTATTTCCTTCTGTCTTCTCCGATAGTCATATCAAGGAATGGTGGAGGTACTTTACTTAAGTTTTCTAAACATGTCCACAAGCCACCACATATATACAAACTAAACTGAGAAGAAAATCAAACAGATATAATAAGAAGATAGCTAACATTATTGCAATCCAGTGGCCGCTAACCTGTTCCGAGATCCTCTCCAGCCTAGAGACAAATAAAGAGAACTGAAGAATAAAAAAATATAACATAGCAGGAAACAGCTGCTTCCTCAGTAACATGAAGACAACATGGGTCTAAATGCTAGAAATGCAAACTCTCAGCTGGGAGCAGTGAGAGCAAGAGAACAGGTCTGTGTCCATTTCTGTGCTGAGACTGCAATGAACCCATCACAAAGCACAGACTCAGTGCTGGGGCACCAGCTCACCCAAGGCCTCTGAAACCACAACCGTCCCTTTTAAAACTTAATGAGTGTGTGTGAGAGAGAGAGGCCTCAAATCACAGGCTCAGAAAGAGGAATCCAACTGACAAAAAAAAAAATCAGTAAGAATAATCTCCTGAGATTCAGACAGCTGCCATTATATGTTCTCCGACA
>NW_009708747.1:35689-58574 GCF_000703405.1 Apaloderma vittatum | reverse complement strand
TCCCTAGAAACAGTTTGTATTATAACTCTAATTAGGCATTAGGCTAACCACACCTTCAGTCTTACTCTCCAACCTGAGTACTGTTAGCTCTCTGCTAGAGACCTAAGCCACAGCTGCTGATGCTGAGTTTGTGCCCTCTTATTCCAACTTTCAAAAAGCCACCAAAGACCTGGTAGTAAAAAGAAAGGTCAAGAGTTTGTGCCAGTGTCATGAGGTGCTTTGGTTAAGGTTCATAAACTGCTCTTTTGTTTTCATTGATAACTGCTGGTATCTAAAATTTTCCCATAGTGTTATTCTCCAAAACAACAAGAGGGAGCAAGTGTGTAAATAAATACAAATATGATATAATTATATAATAACAACAATAATTTTATAATATTTGGAAAGACAAGAAAAGTGCCTAAAACAAATGTGCTGTGCCGGAGATGAATAGTAAATTAAGCTTTCAAAATGTCTTCATGTTTGATAATCTAAAATGCTGTTAAATTACAGAGGTAAAGCTATCATCAATATATATTTTATTTCCACAGTGTCCCTTTGTTCTTGTCGTTGTTAGCTGGCCACCTTGAACAGAGAGGGGTGGGGAGAAATGCTTTTGAAGACTGGAATATATTCTGGTTTTGATTTACAACAGAGGTTTGATGCCTCCTTGATGTGAACCCTACTGTCATAAACAGATGGACAAACATAAAAGTAGATAAAGATCTGTTTTTTATGACATTGACAGCTCACTCCCCCAATACTTCAAGCAAATATTCATGTCCCCAAGGGGGCTGAACATAGCTTTCTTGTCCAGGTTACCATACAGCTTTTTTTCTTTTTTTTTTTTAATTACTTTGTAAAGTACTGTGAGAAGGTTTTCTCTGTGAAACGTGCCTCTGGACCAGCCCTAGTTCTCTCCTAGGTGTATACATGGTGCCTTATCTGGAGCTCAGGTGCAGAGCAGAAACACAAGGGTGGTGACCACCTGGTTTTTGTCACATTGGCAGTTAGGTTTTTCTGACTGCAGTCTCCCTGGCCTAGACAAAAGCTCTGGGAAAGCCTCTTCTCACTTTCCTCCAGAGAAGGACCTGAAAAGAGAGTTTAAAATTCACGGTACATAACATGCTGCTGGCTATTGGCAGGCACCCTGGGAACTTCAGACAAATGAAGCTTGTGCAGCTGGTTTCGGCTGCAGTGACCATGACTGCAGGGGAATAGAGAGTTCAACAATACATTGTGTAACAGGGTTTCTGGCCAGCAGGATGGAGAACAGGACAGAAATTGTATTAAATATCCCTGGACAAGCCAGCGTAATCAAGATTGTTGCCGGACAGGATATGGGAGCTGCAGAATTGCTCACAATGCAGTAATGGCTGTGAGTAGCCAAGGATAATAAGGAAAATTATTTTAGTTCGGTATAGAACTTGCAGCAGTTTCTTCAGAGGATGAAAACGAGAGGCGTGTTGTGAAGGTTTTGTTGCCCAGATATGCATCACTTCAGGAAGTGGTGGAGTGAGGCCATCTTGTGATTTTTTTTCCATGCAGTATATCTCTCCAAAGCCTGCCGCTTCACTATGAGCATGCGCATGGAACAAACCATTAAGCACTGTCTGTGCAGACGTGATGTACATCATAGCCAAGACCTTCAGCCCTGAAAGCACACACTTCTGTATACCTGAGCTAAAGAAACAGTTGGTTGGACTCGACATCCACCCACCTTAAGGGCTTGTAGTTCTTTCTGGGTGGAGGTCCTGACTTGGTAGTAGCTGTCGAGAATAGCATTTCTAAAACGGCAAGTCCCTCTCACCACTGTGCCTCTTTCTTTTTCATCCTCTTTTGTGTGGCCAAGAGGAGTTGTAAAGGACAGAGGTGGTCTGGATTTCCCCTTTGATTCTCTCCTACATCTTTTGACTAGAACTCCTAGTGAGGTAATTGAGTGGAAAAATTGTGTACTTGTCCTTTCCTCCTCCTCTGCTTTCTTGTCAACTATCAGAATGAGCCTAAATACAAGGACCAGATTCTTGTCAAGAGCCAACCTGGAGAGGCCAACAAGCCAGCTGTGCCCATTTTTCATGCCACTGAAATCGTGCACACAATGGAAGGCACCATTGCGTCCCGTGCATTGGAAGGGTCATCCATGCTTTCCAGATGTGGCCCTAAGTTTCCCCCACCACCTCCAAAAAGGGAGGAGAAGGAAACAGGTTGACATTCTTTGGGTTCACCACTCATTTTTTGCCTTCTTGGGTGGGCTCAGAAAGAGGCTGTGGAAGAGTGGCTCTGGAGTCACTTTTTAGGACTGCAAGTGCACGAGGAAAAGCTGAAGGAAATACTGACCTTCCCAATAGATTCTCTCTTTCTTTCTCTTTCTCTCTTTCCCAACAGATTCTCTCTTTCTCCTGTGCTCAGGAGGGCCATTCCCCCAAAGAGAGACAGAAAATGTCAGTTAGGAGAGATATTCACCAGGGATGAAAAAATAAACCAGGAAGGTTGCCTAGAATCAAGGGATCTGAGGGATCTGTGCCAAAAAGCACCAATATGGTCAAAAGTCATCTCTGCACGCACTTAGTAGCTGCCTCTAAGCACTAGCCCCATCCTCTTTTTGACCCCAAAGAAAAGCCACAGTAACACATTCATTTGCTAAGTTCTCTGTTGTTATTTTCAAGAGCAGGACAGTCATTCAAGCTCTTAAATTTCAGTACTGAAAACTGGCGGTTATAGAACAGCAGCACCTTTCATTTGTCCTTCACATGAGTTAGAAACCCGATAATTACAAAATGGGTGGGGCTGAGTGGAGCTTGTTGCTGGTCTAAGAGTTGAGAAGGTTGAGTTCTGGCTTTGCTTCCTTCACTGGGTGTGGGCAGGAGATTTGTCATAGGGGAATGACAAACCCATCCAAAATAGAGAGCAGGTTGCTGGGCTCACATGGGTGGGGGAAGAAATAAAAAGATAAAACAGTTCCAGAGAAGGAACATCACAGTATGGTGCCCTCCTGCCCACAGGCATGTGCTCATGCCCAAGAGAGCCAGCAGTTCTCTGTGGATTGAGAAGCGTGGGGGCCCTGGAAGGAGAATCCAGTTTAGTCACCACACTCCTCAGTTCAGTGTTGGGCTTCACAGTCATTCTGCCAAGTGACTGTAGTGGCAGTTCTTGGAAAAGGGACTGAAGCTTCACCTCCTCAGTAGAAAGGGTCTTCCCTCCCTTGTGTTGTCCGTTGAAGAAGAGAGAAACCAAAGTGTGTGAAAAGGCGTGAGAAAGAAACAGTACAAGAGAGAGGGATGTTACTTGAGGGCATACTGGGCACAGCTTAGACCCGGGTATGCCGACAGGTTCGCGATGTGCCTGAGGCCGAGGGGGCTGCAGAGGTGGAAGGGGACTCCTCATCCATCGTGTTCCCCTGCTCCTCTTTGTGGAGGCCAAGGCTGATGTGGCTTTGCAGGGCTGCTGGAGTCAGCCACTCCTTGGGGAGGCAACTCTGGAGGAAGGGGATGCAGGAGCTGAAGTAGGCCAGGCGGTTCACCCAGCGGGGGATCTCTTTCCCACACAGTATCTGTGGAGTAAACCAAAAAGGAGCGTGGTTAATAGTACCAAAACACATGTGTGTGGTGGCAATATCATCCCATCCTCACTGCCACCTCAGCAGGGTGAATTCCCTGTTGCTCAAAAGAGACCTGTTTGACGTGTAAGGAGCATCTTCCCCAGTCAGCAACAGCTATAAACATGAGTGACTACACAACTGCTCAGCACGCACAGAGAGCCCTGACAGCATCATAGCAGAGACTGGGGAAAACAGTTTATGGCCCTCACTGGCTTTGGCCACTCTGTTCTCCAGGCGGGTAAAAGGACAGGCCTGCTGGTTCTCCTCATCCAAGACAATGATGCTCATTTTCCAAGCAGTTCGAAAAAATTTGAAAAATATTTAGGCTGTTGCTGGCTGAACCTTGGGGAGCCCAGAAGCTGAGCATGACTGGGTGGACGGAGGTGCCCGAGAAGCTGTTTTTGCCGCTCACTTTTCTTCCTTGGGCTGACACACCGGCTCAATCAAGTCACAGCATCTGGGGGTCCCTCCTCTACCGTAGCACATCACCCTTTAATTTCTCCCCATATGGGATTTCCTAAATGTGAGAAAACAAGCAACAAACAAAACTACTAGCTTCTCACTAAGCCTGCATTTCATCACACATTCTCCTGGTGCTGATTTGGGTTACGCTCTGCTAGCACAGACCTTGCTCTTCAAGGTCATCTCACATTCAGCACAATGAAACAACCTGCTGCATACAGGAGCTCCTTTCTTCTATAGCATTCGACCGTATGCACATACAGGTGTCAGATTTTAGTGGCTGTATCTGGATTAGGCCATATAAAGAAGTCTTCCCTTTACATTTTACCATTTCCCTTGCCAGACACAGAAGAGAAACATGAAACTGATCAGCGAGAGAGCCTCAAGAGCCCGTCTTTAGTAAATATACTGCCCGTGTGGCCCTACACCAGTATGCTAGAGCCTGAAGTCCATGGCAGGTACAGTAGTCATAATACCTGAATTATCCTTCCCTTCCAGCGCTGTCTCGCATGGAGCAAGCTGGGCAGGGAGGAAAATCCACCCCACAGTCCTTGTCCCACCATTTAGACAGATTAGTAGTTCCAGGATTGTCTGTACTGCACCTTCTGCCAATACTAAATAATTCCTTTGCTCTTCCCCCTACCCTCTTCTTGTCTAAAACTACATGTAATACTAATTACTGCAAAAAATTGAGAGAGCGTTTGCCTGTAGTGTACTAAGGAGATTATTTGGCAAGATGTCCACTACTGACAACGGAAATGCAGTGCTTAGAGGCTTCAAGAGTTTTTCAGGGAGCATGACTGAAGCAGTTGCTAGACCAGCTGGTTCTTCATGCATATGGTGTAGGCACAACAATCTAAGTCCCACTCCAATGTGCACCTTGAGGATAAAGGAATTAGCTTGCTCCAAGAGCATGGAATTTCCAACGAAGTGTGGAGAAACCTGTGACCATGCTAATTTGGCTACAGAACTCACTGTCTTTTGGCCTGCCTTGTTTAAAAATCAATGTGTGAAATTCAAGATGCCATCATTAAGTATCAAAGAATGAGCAGAGCCATTTAGCTGCTAAAATTACTTGCAAGCATAGACTGTTCTTTACCTAATAGACCCCAAAGACTTTTAGTTCAGTTCTTTACCAATGCTGCATTCTCCTTAACCTCAGATACAGCTATATGAATCAGTATTTTTGAAATTTTTAATCTGTGGGCAATTATTAGCAATTCTTTATCTCTATCCAGATCCCTATTTTCCCTTGCTAGAGCTACTGCCTACTACTGTGACTTGGTTTAAGCTCCTTGTGATGCATACATACATAAGAGTTTAGTTCTTGAGCAGCTGTAAGTCTTAATAAGGACTTCCCCCCAGATATTACCAGGAAAACAAAACCAGGGTATGATTCTTTGGAAAATTAGCTGAAACAACAGAACAGCACAAGGTAAGACTGGCTGAAATAGAAATGCAGTTTTAAAGAGCTGGCTTTCTTTCGTTTGTTAGTGAAGCCTCCTTACTATTCCACAGCAAAACATAAAGCTCAACAGGAGCAAAAAGGCAATGGCAGGGAATGCCACTAACACTGCAGCCTGCCTTTATGTTTTTCACTCCTTGCCATAAAGCATATTGTGCTGGAACATCCAGCAGTACTTAGCTAGTGGAGAAACATCAAACCAACCTAAATGCAATGGGATTAAGCCAACTGAGTTTAAAAAGAAACAAACCAGCACGAGCATATGAAGTGGGTGTTTTCCAACTGCTTATGAAGCCACAGAAAAATTACCTACTGCAGCTTTTCAGGGTAATTCTCAACTGAAAGCCATGCACTAGAACGATAAGCTTACAGAACCCTGATTTAAGATGGTTTTATAGTTTAGGATTTTAGGTGTTTTTTATTTCCTTCCCAGATAAGTGGGGTTTTCTCTTCTGAAGGGGGTAAACTTGTCTGTGATGAGTCACACACTTGTCCTGTGAGAGTTCGTAAATAAATAATAAACCCTTTTGGGTCAGAAATTGCTGGTCCTGACCATCAAACCAAGCTCCACTGCTACCATCCCTTCAGGATTTATAGCTATAGTGGAGCCTGAGCTTGACATTGGACAAGAAAGTAGCTGAGCCTTTTCATATGTAGCTGATTAGAAAAAGAACTAAAATAAATAAATGGTCACAGAAGGGCTAAGCCTATATGAGATATAATCCTGAGATATAAACTCAGGGTGTAGTTACAGATTATCTGAGGCAGAAAAGCGTTTGGGATGTGAAATACTGTGGAGTACATGAGAGGCTGGACTACTGGCAGCAAAACCTGGAACATCTCATCCCATGTAGGGCTTCCCTAAGCTTTGCAAACCTCCTGCAAGCAGTGTCCAGCCATGATTACCATGCATAGCACTGCCTCATCTTTTTCTCACTGTCACGGACCTGAAGGTATGAGTTATTCTCACCCCGTAGAGGCAGCCAGTCCCTCCCTGTCACTGGCTGAAATTTTGGGATAGTAAGCACAGCTTCTGACTGCCTACCAAGAGACCAGTCCCCATTTGGGGCAGAAGCTTTAGCGAAGGCTGCACGTACTTGCAGATTCCACTGAGTGGCACCTCATGATAGAAAGCTAAGTCTCCCATAGCAGCAGCTTCTTCTGAGGACTCTGTGCAAGAACTGAGAATGACCCAGCTGGCGTCTGCAGAGTCAAGTGGAAACAGCAGTTCAGACATCCATGGCTGAAAGCCAAATGTGCGGGAGAAATGGGACCTGACAGCCTGGATGCTATTTCTGGGCAACTGTCAAATCCACAGCAGGATTTCAACTTGTCAAGAAACAACTAATTTGGGTTACAAAAAGATGCTCTGAGTATCTTAAGTGGTGTCATTTTGCACTAAACAGTCATTGGTTAAAATGTGTAAATTGTGCTGGGAGTGAGGACTGCACCCCATTTGCTCTTCCCTCCCCAAAGTGCCCTAATAGCTAGGCACTGCTGCTCAGTGAGGCCGTAACACTTTGCTGTAAAGCTTTGCTGTGGGCAAGGGAACAGCCCAGCAGCTAGGAAACATGGGTTTAAATGCCATCCAGCAATGGAGGAAGCCGAGCCTCTCCTGTCCTGTAGAGGACAATGCTGTCCATGTGCTGCATTGTGTGAGACCACTGGGTCTATGGGCATATGCTAGATGTTATCTGAGATACTCTAACAGTCTGAGCCCCTTTCAAAATACAGGACTGATTAGTTGTAGAGATAAGAGAAGGCTCTTGAATGCAATAGGTACTGCACTGTGCTGAATGATGCAATTGAGGCAATTCAGGCCAGGCACAGAAGCATAACTCAAGGCACTTAGGATTTTTTTCTTTGAATTGAGCCTTCCCAAGGTCACCATGTAGTGTTCCAATCCATGAAAATCAAGGTGAGCAGAGGCAGCGTTGCATTCCTCGAACAATACATGCTATTTACTTCAATTTTTGTGTGCCAACTGAAGCTCAAGATTTTTTTTGACCCACCCACTGCCACTTCCACTTAGCAGCCTTGCTAAAAATGAGGTGGTGTCCGCATGGGGCATGTATCCATTTGAGCTACTGTGCAGTATTCCCCTTGGTGCATCTTAGAGAATGCAAAGGGCTTTTACTGGTGCCTCAGGAGTCTAACTTACACCCCAGAGCACTTTAAGAGCAAAGCCTTTAGAGCCCAAGGAGAATCTTTCCAGCATTTGCATGAGTTGGCTCCTATGAGGCCTAAACGATATAGAATAGATGATGCTTATCAGAATTTCAGAGTAAGGCCATTAGATACAAACGAGCACATCTGCCCAGGCAAAGCTTGCAGGCTGTACTAGCGTAGCCAAAACCCATATGTAGAAAGAAAAGCATGACAATGTGATGAAATTAGTATTTGTACACATCTGGAATAAATCATTAACCCAATGCACAGGGGCATTTTTTTAACCACCTTCAAATACTAAACTGGGAGTATAACTTCTGAGTGCTGTCAGAGAGAAGGGAGTCTCAGTGCATCAATGAGCAGCACACCTCTAGCTCTGCACTCCCAATCGGCTGCTGCACATGGTCTATACACTGGAAATAACATTCCTGAAAGAGAACAGACATAAAGCCTTCTTTGCAACACACCTGAAAGCACAGTCTCAACTTGGTGGAGTTGGCATGCTAGGATCAATTGCCTGAAACAGATTTATGGTATAATTACTGTCTCAAAAAGACAATTTCTACTCTAGAGAATATAACTAGCCTGTGCCTGTCAATAGAATACGTTGGGGAGGACAGCTTCACTGGGCAGTAGAGCTGCCTGCAGCACGCATTCAGCAGAGCTGGGAGTGTCCTGCATCTTGCAGGCGAAAGGGTACAGCTGAGAAGCTGTAGATGAGGCTGAATGAGCTCAATAACGAGGCTTTCTTCTAGGGCGTAACATCTTAAATCAAAGACAGGAAGGAAAAGACCTTTTAAATGCATTTAAACAACTGTCTAAAATGAGCCCATTCTCCTATGCAATCCCCTTTTGCTCCTCAGCAGGCAACATATTGCCATTTGTACCCGTTCTCCCCAGGACCGTGGGCAGTTCTCCCATGCAAAGCAGAAGAATCTGTATCATCTCCCTGAGACCAGCCAGGAGTGAAAAAAAGGGAAATCACTGAAAGGAGGGACTAACACCCACAGACTTGCTCCCTTGTGATGCTAGTGGGAACGTGTCAGTCACATCTGTGGTCCTGTGGTGGAAAGAGAGAGCTGCGTCTCTGCAGGAGTCTGCATTCAGAGAGATGCCAAGAAAAGAGACGATGGAGTAGACAGCTCTGGGTCAGACAAGACAGGTGGCTTTATAGCATCTCAGCACTCACAGTGCTGTTTCACTCTCACTGGCAAATACAACATCTTGATGACCCACATTCTAAGTGGCATCACTTATTAGTTATGTACCAACACTGAAGCACAGCAATACCCCCTTTGAGCATGAAGTTCCTTGTAACCACCACTTGTACATACAGCCAGCAGCTTCAGGATGACAAGGTAGGCAGCAAGTGGCATCTTGGGATTATGAAGTATAATTAAGTCTGGCTTGTTAGTGACATTTAAAATAATGACTTGCCCACCAAATGAATGAGCCGCTGAAATTCATTCATATTATCGTGATCTCATGAAGAGCAACTGCCTTCTCCTAGCAGCTGCTGTTTTGAGACCAGTGGCTGAAAACAGCTGTTGCCTAACAGGGTCATCCTTTCCAGTGTTATGGACATGCTGGGTGTGACCAAGCCAACCCATATGCATAGAGGGATGGACATCAAAAGCATGTATTTTCTCCTAATTAGCTAGCCAAGAAAATCCTGTGTTTCAGCCTCAAGCCTTATCACCTAATATTAGTGAGCAGCAGGTTACTGCAGAGACATAAAATGAGAAGAGGGAAGACAGGAACTCATAGGAACAAGGAGAGACCTTCTGTCTGGCAGTGTTGGCAGAAATCCTGAGCAAAAGGTTCCAGTTTCTAAAGCCTATCAACACGCTTACAGTTCATTTACACTCCTGACACTTTTCATTTATCAACAAGCAGCTGGTAAAAAGGACAGGGTTTTTCCTTGCCATCTTGATTCGTGGAAAGGAGACATCTGTTCTCAGGCATTTGCAAGCACAAAGGCTCCACGATGGCGCAACTAGAGATGTATTCTCCAGAGAGTACAAGCTATTAGCTCTTAGGTGAGGACACAGGCTTTTTTTTGTTTTGGAAGACAGATGGAAAAAGCAGAATAAAATAGGTGCTGCAAAACACTCACATTTACACTAGGCATGAAGAGCCTAAGATGGTTTGGGTTGGGGTTTTTTTCAAACTCACTCTTAAAATACCTTCACATTTAATCTTTTTGGCTAGGTGGATCACTTTAAAGGGAAAATCTGAAAAAAACTGCAGGACATATGTGACATAATTAGTCCATTTACAAAAAATTGAAATTATGTGCTAAAAACTTGCCCCAGGGAGGCGATCGCTGTTTCAAATTACTTGCCACCTAATGCCATTCCCCTGCACACACAGAAAGGTAGGAAAAATAGGGTGGATTGAGAGCACTGCAAGATCCCTATAAGAGTTTTTCCACTAATCATTTTTGTTTAGCCATGAGACTCATTCAGGGTAGCAAGGCTAAAAAGATTAATGGTGGAAAAAGATGTTTATATTTCTATACCATCCTTTATTCTGAGGATTTCCCTAAATAATACACTACACACCTATGTCCTGGTTTGAGCTAAACAGAACCAGCTCTGTTCAGTGATTTTTGCTTTTCAGCTCAGTCTCTTCTTAAAGGCTGTACTTTCTGAAGTTAGCAACGTGTTTTTGCAGACAGTGTGTGCTACTAGCAGTGATAATGCCAGATGTTTACAGTTATTGCCTGGGATGGGGATGCAGAAAGGCTCTTGTTTATACTTATTCCTATAGTGACCAAGGTCACTTTTGGCTCTTGTGTGCCACACTGGGGGTGCCAGGAGGTAAGAGGGGTCACAAAGAAGTAAAAGAGTGCACCTCTGGGTAGTTACAGACAGGACAAGTGACCAGAGTATTCCATTCCATATACATCATATTCAGTATAAAACTGAGAGATCACAAGGGTTTAGGTCTTCTTCCTCTTTCTTAGCTTCTGCAATGGCTGGTGTCCCAGAAGGACTCAGTCTGATCTTCCTCCTCTAATCCTAAATTTCTGAATCCAGCTCCCGTATCCAACTCCCCTCTGCCGCTGAGCCTGGGGGTTCTCCCGTGCCACATGCTCTGCAGCATCAATGGGGATTGCTATTGGGGGGGTGATGGTGGGGGAAGTCAGGTTCAATATCAGTTTTGTATATATGTATATAGTTCACTATTTTTATTATTTCCTTATTCATAAAAGCTGGTTTGATTTTCTTTTTTTCCAATCCATAAGTCTCTCTGCCTCATTCCCTTCCTGTTTGGGGAGGGAGAGGGGGTTAGAGAGCATCTGTCTGTGTTTAGTGGCCGGCCCAGCCCTAAACCGCAACAGTCTAGAAATCTTATTTTGCCACAGCAGAGAAGTCACATCTGGAATGTGATATAGCAGCTTATTCACAGCATGCAGTCACAATTGCGCATATTTAGAAGCAGAAACAAGAGAAAAATGACATCCATCTGAAATCATGAGGATAATTTATGGGTGCAGGATGTCTTTATTAATAAGCTTCTTCTAAACGTATGTGGCAGTTAAAAAACAGAAAACAAACACAGCCTGTTCCCTGTAGAGCTAAGAACATTTAAAGGCTGCTGCAGTGAAGCAAGTCTTTCCACCAGCTTCATTGAGAACTGGCTCAGGGACTGGGAAATAAAGCTTTCCTAACGTTCTTTTGTGCCTCGTCGTTGTTTTTTGGTTTGTTTGTTCATTTCCTTCTCTCCTTTCTGTGTGTTGGGAGCCCTGCATCCCCTGCCATTAACAGAATTGCATGTAGGCTTTTAGACAACAAAACACCGATCTCCTCTACAGCAGAGGCACCTGAAAAGCAATTGTTGACTAAGGAAAACATGGGTATTACTTGTCTACTTAGGATCTGCTGAAGGCTGGTTTATAAAAGCTTCTGCTGTTTTTGATAGTGACTCACCTGCCACTTGGAGCTCCAGTCTCTAGTGTTTAATCTTTTCTCTCTGATAGCTTTCAGGCTCAGAGGAGTTTCCTAGGTTTTAATAACATTGTGATGAGAACTACATGTGCCTGGGGATGGACCCGAAAAGTTTTTGACTTAAATTATTCAGTAATGATTAAAAAACTTGCCCTCATTTGGTCCTTGACTGAGCAAACGTGCCCTCCAGAGAGTTTACTGAAAGTCACGCTCCTCTACGGAAAGCAGGATTCTGATAAAAGTTTGTTATGTGCTGTCAGCTTTGCCTTGGCTGAAAAAGGGCAGGTGAATAGCCAGAGCGAAAGGAATATGCGCTGGCTACCATCTCCTGTCACTTCAGTACAGCTCCACACCCTCTATGAAGAAAGTAAGATTCCTCTGTTCTACCAAAGCTCCAACAAAGGACAACCAAGACAGCCATACCACCAGGGAAGTATGTATCAGGCACAGCTCTAAAGCCAATCACAGATACCTTACGCTGCACTTCAGTTATGAGAGATGCATATTTCCTGCTATCACATCGATACACAATGACAAAGCCTGTCTGCTACTATCAATATGACAGATCTTTGACCAGGTATACAAAGAATAGGGGAAAGAAGCCCTAGCATCCAACATACACAATATGCATGCAAGCAAGCCTGACTGCAACAAGACCATCCCCTGCTTCCCAAGAAAATTCAGATTGTGTGGCTCGGAGTGCAGCTCTAATACTCTGGCTGTGAGCATTTGCCTGTCGCAGTGTCGTCAATCCCTGCCCTGTAAGACCCAGCCTCATCTAGGATACTAAAGAATTTTCCAAGGCTGACCTAAGCCACCTCAGATACTTAGAAGACTCTCTTCCCTTCCTGTGTCAACTTCATGAACTGTGTTCACTTCATGAACCCCCAGGCCTATTTTTCCGTTCAGTCCATGAACAAGACCCCCAGTTCCCCAAAATATTTTTCTCTCTCTGGAAATTTCTGTAAATCCTACAACTTCAAAATTAGCTTCTAAAACCACAAGCACACAAACTCTGATTCAGGCCTCTCTCTTCTGATGAAATGTGTCATCTCTTTGTTTCTGTAAATAATTATAAGTGGGACAGCTCCCACAGGAGAGGCTGAGGGACTCCCTTCTCCAGAATATCTTGTGGTTGATATTAAAGAGAATTGTCAGTGAAACGTAGGAGAAAAGTTAAAGAAATCTTTAGTCCAACTGCTCTCCCACACCCCAGCAAGCTTCTTTCAGTTACTTGAGGATGAGTATGTCTCACCAATCAGTTTTGTTTGAACTCACAAAACATTCTAGCAAAAATTTTGTTAAAATGGTCAGAACCCCTTAAAAGGCTATGCTTCAGATGGCTTGCTTTACTCCAAAAATCTTAGTTCAGGTCTAATAATATGTTCCAATTTTAGGCATTTATTCAGAAGCCATCTCTGAGCACCATTGCCTGGATCCAATCCTTTGAATGAAGAAATGCCAAGCAATAAGGAAACAGATTCTTTGATATTTAAAGGAATAAAGGGTGAAAAGGATCAGTATAGACAAAAGGAGGCTGGTTTTCTTGAATGATTTTTAATCCCTCAAATCCAAATGACCTTAAAGATCCTTCTGAAGAATGATTACACATGGATGTGAACCATGCACACTAACTTCAGACTTGGTTCTAGTCTTTTTTTTAATAGATTTCTCTGGGTATAAGAGGAAGCAAATAGGGCTGTTTAACTTCACCATCTCTCAGTCATGTGGCTAAATTCTGCCTTCACTGACACTGGGGAAATTCATATCAGATCACTCACGTGTTTCTAAGACAGATTTGTCCCAGGGGCTACTGCAGATTCTCTGACCATACTCTTAAAGATACAAGCATACCCTACTAACGTAGATTCAGCCTTTCACTTTTTTTTTTTGAAAGTAGAGTAGTTTTAGAGCAGCTGCAAGACACATAAATAACTCCAGGCTAGGAAGCTGCCACAAAGTACAGAAGGTTTTGGACCTTTTCTGGTACTTAAGATAATTTGCACATACAAATCAGAAAGAAATCACTCCACTCCGCTTTCAAGATGAGGGAGGAAAAACAGGATAAAAGAATAAAACCTTCTGTCACTGCTGTCCTCAGGTAAAGTTCTAACATCAACAATTTTTAAGGTGTATCACAGCAGGGCTTCTCAATTCATTTCCTAATTACGATAAGCACCAGCTTCATATCTTATCAAAAGGCCTCAAAAGACGCACTGACTTTATTGCTATTCCACTACTGGTAAGGCTACTGGGGAGTAGAAGGGGCTATTGTCCCTGGTGCTCGGAAGACCCACTTCTTTGGTAATTATGTGTCAAGTGTCCTCTAGCAAGATGTTAAAGAGTTTCCTTAAACAGGGCTCATTCCAGTTGCTGAAGAGAGGAGGAGTGATTTCCTCAAGTCATTCCACTTATCTTCTAGTTCTAGTGCTGATTTAAAGGTGTTTTTCTGTCTCAACGTAGTGGTTTGCCTTTCTGAGACATGCTGTAGCAACTGTCATCACTCTGGTAAGAACGCAGCTCCATAGCTTATCTTAGACAGGAACCTTCAGAAGCATGGAAAATTGCTGGTGGGAAGTCAAATGAATCGTCATCTGTTTGTGCATGGGCTAAGCAGAAAAAGCTTTTTCAGAATTTTTAAGCTGCGGTGACATGGTGTGATTGTTACACTCGGTACTGAGGAGTATCACCAGACTAGAGAAGAACCTGGAAACAGAAAACCTCCTTCCTCCCTCTGAACCTCTAGTTACTGTTATCTTCTCTCAAGATTATGCCCTCAGGCACTGTACACTCATCCTATGCCTACGCATATCTTTATATTCCCATATCTGAACCCCTAGCATTCAAACTTTCTTCTTTACACACTTCTGGGGATACGAGCTGTGACAAGTTTGCTTTTCCCTTGCATAGTACCTGCCTTGAATAAGCCCAAATTGTGTTGTAGACTTGGAGGGCAATCACAGGCCATGCTCTCACATTAAAAAAAGTCCTCTGACAGCAATTTCACAATTCCCTGTACCTGCGTGCACCTATCTTTATGCCCAAAGAACGGGCTTGCTGACAAAAAGCATGTAACTGCATGCCTTTCTTGGCCCCTCATGCCATAATTCCTTATTGCTAACTGTGGCAGCAACAAGTGGTCCTGCAAAAAAATGGCACAGCTGGGACCTCAAACATGTGGGGTTTCCACACAGGAAAACATATAGTCCAGGAATTACTCTGAGTTCAGCGTTTTCCTGAAAGCACAAATGTATTCCTCTCTCTTTATGTCCACTTTACAGCAATTTGTAACTTCTGGCCTTTTGTTATGTCACATCTCCCTGCTCTGGGAAAAAAAAAATCAGGAAATTCATCAAATCATATTATGGGAAGAACTAATTACTTCAGCCTTTCTTTTTGTTTTAGAACATTTTTCTAATGTTAAAAAGCCAATATTTTTTCCATCTGGCAGAGATTAAATAGCCTCTTTCAGCCACCAGGACAACTCAAAGCACATAAATACTTTGCGATTCCTTGAGGGGCCATTTGAACGTATTGCTGTGAGTATACATGAGGATTCATTAGGACCATAGTGGCTGAACAACAGATGATCAAACAGAAGGGCTTTACCCAATATTGATGTGGTCTTAACTCAATTGCTGACACATGCATAACCTCCTCAGAATGCTAGAAACCCTGCTGTGTGCCAGCAGCAGTACCCACCTGGAGTACTGACATGCAGAAAGGCATGTAGCTCAGAACAGGATGGGAAGTTCGGGCTCTTCTGCTGATGGCCTGAGGGATTCTTCTTTGCAGAAATTGCAAGCCTAAGTCCCCCCAAAGGATTGCCTCTACTCCTGGACAGTTTCTTCAGAGAGCGTAGTATTGATACTACTTGGTTTTGGGGATTGCCAACAGAAGCATCATGAAAGGAATAAGCAAATTGCAAATCCCGGTTTGAAGAACCTCATAATTTTAACCCACAAGCAATTTGCTTGAGTGGTTTATAAATATAGGTGACATGGGACCGTGTTGCAGGAGTCAGAGTGGCTGAGGCAACCCTAACTCAATTTTCAGTGCTTAGATCAAGCTCCCCTCACCTTTTCACACTGACATCGACAGCAAGGGTAAAGGGAGACCACAAAAGGGTATTAAGTGATGTGTGTACAAGTGACCCTAAACTGAAGCTGGGCAAATGCACAGGAAATGCATCTGATTTCTCTCTTATGACTATCCACCAGGAAATTCTGCCCAGCTTTACATCAGAACTCCCTTCAAAACTAGTTAAGATGGTGTGTGGCACCTACTAGGCAGATACTTATGCTCTCTGGTAGTTCTTTACTTCTTAAATAACACAAAGTTCCTCAGGAAGCCCACAGGAAAGAGACTCCTGATCATGCAGCCTGTTCACTGAATCACTTACTGAGAACGCTGCCCTGAAATGGCATTGGAGAAGATGAAGTCTGAACTGCTGCTGCTGAAAATGGAGCATTCTCTTGTTTTCTTTCCACAGGAGCTTCTTTGTGAGTAGACCCAGCCATGCCCCTTTGATCCAGCAGTTGCTCATTAGAAGTCCATAGGGGACCAGCAAAGCTGGGAGAGATCTAAGTCTCAAGCATGTATGAATACGCTTGGCAGTCTGCAGTGGGGAATAAGGAAAATTCAGAGTTAAGTGCCAGTGGGGGAGTAACAAAGCCCCTTGCAGCTTACAAGTGAATGTGGGAAGGAAGATCAGAAGACTCGGAAGAGGTGCATGGTGTTGTAGGGAGAGGCTCAATGCCACAGCAGCATGCAATTAGGCTGCAACGACACTGCAGAGTGAGTTTTTCCAGAGGTAGATAGAAGGTGAAAGGCATGCCTAGTGGTTAAGCAGAGCTTATCTACTTGTGCTGAATTTGCTACATTTTGATGATTTTTCAAGATGCATGACTAAATAGCAGATCCGTGAACATAGGTCTGGACATGCCCCTAACCATTAGGAGTCAGCCTGCACATAACTGTTAAAGATAACAGCTACCAGTTACCGTTGTGGCATCATCGTATTAAAAAGTAATTAGACAGAAAAATCATTCATAAACAGACATAGGCAGAAGATTTCTGAATGGATAGTTCTATTTGCTGAGAAAACACTGGCAAAGGACAAGAAAACAAAAGTTTGAAAAATATAGCCTGACTCCTGTGGCTTCAGCAGTCCTCCTGAGGATGGAGAACCAGACATAAGAGGTCCTGACAATTGGACGTGCAGCTGTTGCCTCACTGTGTGATCCTGAGAAAGCTGATCTGGGAGGGAGAGACAGCCTTACAACTCCTTCCCATTCCCTCTGCAGAATTATGACCTCAGCCAACAGGGCCTATGGCTTGCATCTGCCCTCAGTCCCTATGACCAGATGGTATCCTCCAAACCCAAGCACCGGGGCAACATCTGTATGGATGCTTAATTATCAAACCCAGGAAATGAAGGCAGCCAGACACAGCTACCTGGGACGTACAGCCAGATCTCAAGGCCTCTCAGACAGATTTGCAACCACACATTAACTTATGATCACCATATGCTGATATAGAACAACACAAATCATAAAATAACTAATTAACCTTGGCATATACGAGAGCTGTCAATAAGAGATTTCAGAGTCCTTCATGAAGTAAGGAAATAGCCCAGCATACAAAGAAGAATCTTTGGCAAAGAGCAGGGGTTTGACTTGCCTCGCATTACTCTGGAGGCTCAGAGAACCATCTCTTGAACTCGCCACGCTGCTTATGCCCCTGGGCAAAAAGGCCTAAAGAGCTGTAGGTTACAGAGCTGGTCATTCCATATTTCATACTAAACATTAACCATCAGACCCACTCATTTCTGTGGTGAAAGTGCATTTTGGTACTCATAGCATCACCTTTCAGCTGGGCTACAGCAACAGAGTGAACAAGAATTTATATTCACTTAAAATTCTCAGCTGCCTTTTGTGAAGCTATAGTTAAACTCCAGTTCCAGTGAGCAACTTTATTCTGTTGAATAAAATTTTATCATGTTGAATAAAATTTCTAAATCTTTTCATTCTTTGAATACTTTTGCTAGTTTCCTGTCTTTAACAGCAATATAACACTGCTATGCATAAATAGATGCTAATTATTATTATTATTGCTGCTTCACAGGTGAAGAATCTAAAGAAAAGGACAACACACACACACACTAAACAGATTCATTGCAGAATTCATTTTAAGGCATAAGTATCAGTTCTGTTTTCTGTCCTCTATGACAAAACATATCTGCACAGTTCTGGGAGCCACTTATGTAGTCAGCACATTCTGCACCCTTTAAGGCTGCACCTTGTGTCTCTGCATTGTAGGGCCTGGAGCTCCCTAGTGTGGTGATTTTTTGTTTATTTAGCTTTAATGGGCACTACAACCAGGCAAAAAAAAAAAAAAAAAAAAAAAGAAAAGAACTAAGTCTGTAAAGTAAGCATTAGATAGTAGGAAGAAATTCTTTTCTTTGAGGGTGGTGAGGCACTGGAATAGGTTACCCAGAGAAGTTGAAGTCCCCTCCCTGAAAGTGTTCAAGGCCAGGCTGGACAGGACTTTGAGCAATCTGGTTAGTGGGAGGTGTCCCTGCCCATGGCAGGGGAGTTGGAACTAGATGATCTTTAAGGGTCCTTCCAACGCAAACCATTCTGTGATTCTAAGTTGGAAAATAAAAACCTACATTTCTTGCAGGTTCTGTCTCAACAGATTGCAAGCAGCCTTTCCTCCAAGATGTCAGAAGTATCCCAGGATAAGATGACCTACTTCTCACCCAGCTCCAAAACACAGCAATTGCCAAATTACTGAGTTTACCAGAAAGAATGGAGACATCTATATATGACAGGCACATGTAATTCTCATGCTGTTAACTGAGGCACATTGAATAGCTACAACTTTTGCATAGTGTCTTAACACCAGCTATTTCTTTAAGAATTTCAGCTCCCATTTTCTGTATCTTGATGCTAGAAACCATCCAAGGGCCTTCTGCTCTTCGGCCTAAAGTGTACCTCCTTTGGGTTTGTATTTGTAATACTTTAGAGAAGGTCAGTAAACACAGGCCTCTGTGAAGAGCAACAGCCACAAAAAAGTCCTGCTTCCTGTGAATGGTTTATTTGAACTGACTCAAATCCTAACTAAATTCTACTGCTGGAAGCGGAAGTGTCAGAACTAGCTATTTAGGCTTTTGATTCATTATCTGGAGAGGTTATGGGGCTGTGAATGAATACGCAGAATCCACCAAGAAAGTTCTTACAGGAAAACCTAAAGATGTTCCCTGAAGGTGTATTGAAAGCAAAATTTAAAATACCCTAGCAGTTTTTTATTAAGATCTCTTATTTGACTTGTGTTTGGAAGGCTGGACAAGGAAGTGGCAGTAAGGAGTTCATTGATATGTAGCAGCAGAAACAAGGAAGAATAGCTCTGAGCTTATGGACATGAAACAGAAATTTTACATATCAAAGTGTAGTAACCAATAACCTTATTTCACTGCTGCGCGCAGAGGTGGGTTTTGGGGTTTTTTTTTGCTTTTGCTAATAACCACACAGCTTACTCCTGAGTTTCCTTCATAATTTTTGAAGTTCTCATTTTCTGTTGTAGTAATTTGATTACTTAACTGCAAAACAGTGGTGTGGCTAACATTATTTTTGTCACTGTACTGCTTGAAACTTCATTCCCTGTTTGTATCCCTGTTTGTACCAATAAAATTCCTTCTTGTTTATTTTTATTTGCTAACACTTACAGAAAGGACTCAGTCATTTTCTTTTTCTCTAATTAGCAAGGATGAAATGAATAGAGAACTATTTTTTCCCAAGAGCCTAAGGAGGTCCCTTGTAAGTGAATTGCTGATTCTGGGATTCACTAGGCATTTTCTTACTAAATTATATAACATTTTTACTACAGAATCTCATCTCACTTAAGATCCATGATGGACCTGTTTGAGGATGAATGGACACTTGTGGCAACAGAGACTATCTGTAATGAATGAAAATGGGGATTCCAGAATGAGAAGTGAAAAGTATCACTGCTAAAGCAGTTGAATTCTATTATGAAGAATTCTATTCTCTCTTTGTGTTTGCCATAAAACACCTATGGAAAGCACAGAAACTGTTTTTATGGAAGGTCACTTTCATTTTGTGCTTTTCTTATCTTTCCTGGCACTGGGTCAAGATCCTGAATTCTGATTTACACAAGTGCTGAATATAATTGAAACACATCTCATCCGGGAGGCTGGGGGAAGGTGGGGGTGAGGAGGAAGGCAGCTTGCCCCCAAAATAATCAGATCTTTGGGAATCTAAAATTAAATATCTTTGGGATAAATTTGTGCTTCTCTGTCCTTCAGTTCTCCCTGAAGCGAAATAACAGCTTTGTTATAATTCAGTGTTTTTGTGAACATGAAAATGAACAAGCACCAAAGATGTCTATTAGAAAAAATGAATACCTTTTTTAAAATGGATTTTAGATGGTGCACATTAAGTAAGGAAAAGGGACTCACACTTCCTGAATACTGCAAATTTTTGTTTGCAGAACACCAATAAGCCATTTTTATTCCTTTGCAGATCACAGAGGGTCATTTTTGTTTCTTATTGAACTGATACATATTTGCATGCTAGCTACATATGTCCTTCCAATTCCTGCTCAGCGCCTATTCAGTGAACCAAAAATGCAGGCACTCCTAGTTTTCCACACCATTTAGATCAAACACGTGATAAATCTGCTGCATCTCCACCTCCTGGATCCCTTCCCTTTCAACAGCAAAATAAAGGCAGGGAGAAGAGGTTTGGCTATGGGCTCTGGCCTGGTAGTCTGTGCTGACCCCAGGTCTCTTCCCCAGACCACTATTACGGATCTGAAGCAATAAAAAAAATACATCAAAAAGAAAAAAAGGTTACTGTGCCCACCTCAGCCAGAGCAGCAGAAAAGTGATTACAGTTCTTGTGCATCAGGTGGTACGCATTTCCTTTGTATTCCTTGCCCAGCTCTTCCATAATCTTATCCACGTCCTCTTCTGTGAAATCTGTGGTGCCCAAGGCAATGGATTCTCTAGTGAAAAACAAAACACACAACAGGAAACGTGGAAAGATACAGTGAAGAGAGTGATACATACCCAGGAAGAAGGAAATGATCAGGCATTGGCAAGGAGGACGGGCTTAAAGTATGGTCATGCATGTCTGGTGCTATCTGAGACTGTCACCAATGAAACGGCACAGTAATATCCCCAGCTTATTCACAAAGCACGTTATAGCACAGGCAATGGTCCCAAGACCTTCCTGATGACTAGCAGGCAAGTCTTAGCTCTGGGAGTTTGCTCCCATTCTGCCCACCACCCCACAACAGGAATTTCCTGCAGAAGCATATCGTTTGTGGAGTTTATTTGGTTTTGTGTTTTGTTTTGGGTTTTTTAATGATTAAGAAGGTTTCCATGGGATGGGCCAGAAAGGAGCAGACTGAAAACTTTATGCAGAAATCTATTGCTTTGTCCAGTGTTCACTCGACAGCACTCATTCTTCTAAAGGTCTCCACCAACTCTCAAAGTCAACTGGCAGTCTAAGTCTCACGTGCCACAGGCAGTTTCTTGACCCACAGCCCCACAACCTGAGCACCTTGAACAACACATCAGTGCAGCATCTTCTTGGCTCCCTTGCGATAAGAGTAGCAATGGACGCAGGAGATGACTTATGATACTCTGTGCAGTATCCACAAATAGGTGATACTTATAAAAGGTTTTGTTTTTCTTCCCCTGTGTATTGGCTCTGCGTAACACACAGTTACTCTCATTCTTGCTGACAACTGAAACTTCGAGCACAGAAAACAAAGAAAATGGGAAAAGAGCAATGCATTTATTTGTAAGTATACTTTTAAACCCTGCCAAACACAGCTCAGCGCTGTTTCCTGTTTTGTGTACATGCTCTTTTATCCACCTCCAAAATCCCTGCAGGGCTGCCTTTGAACCAGGATCGTGTAAAGGATGCAGTGAGGGCTCTTAGGAGGGGACGGAAAGAGGGACGTGGAGGACAGGACCTTCCTGCTCCCTGCCACACTGATGGCTGCCAAGGGCAGAGAGGAAGATACAGAAAAAGGGCCCTTACTTGAATTTAAAGGTCTCGCCAAGTTCTACCGCACTGCCAGGTGTGATCTCGAAAATCCCACTGAAAGGGTAGGGATGCCCTCCATAGGCAAACTCTGACAAGGAAAGAAACAGACTGTGAGTAACTGAATGAACACAATGTCAGGAAAAAGTCTATGGCAGCTGTCTGCACAGCTCAGCATCAGCACCAGGAGCTGGGGTACTGCCAAAATCCATTGCAGCTGGATGCCCTCACAGCCTCCGTCCACACTACCACTGCTGCTTTTCTCACAGTGCCAGGAAAACTCTCCAAGTCTATCTCTATGCCCATCCAGGTGGCTTCTTCTCATTGCAAAATTCATGGTGGAGGCATCTAGATAAACTGTGAGAGGCTGTCGTGGTACTGAGCTGGAAGAATTTTTTTCTAGAGCAGGGAAAAATCAAATCTTCCTCCAGAAAGATTTACAGTCAGCAATTGGGACTCTTTGTGGAAAACCAAGCCAATTGTACTCTGCTGCCACAGGATGCAGGCCAAGCCAGGAGGTCCCTCCATGTCACACAGACCATGTTGCATTGCCTGCGAAGCACCGCCCATGGACCTTGTGGTGTCATACAGACCATCTCACACAGCCTCCTGTGAAAGCTCCTGTGCTTAAGATGGAACATGGCACCCCAGAGGTTTTGTCTACTGTACAGCACTGGCTAAAAATACCATGAGTAGCCCAAGTCATTCCCATGTAATGCTAAAGAAACAAACAAAATCTGTGATGCTGGTCTGTCCCTCACTGCGCTGGAGCTGTTTTCCCAGTTCCCTTGGCTGCCTCTTTTGCAATGGGTGCAGCTTCGACCCCATCCAGACCATTTCCAAAGTCTGACAAGACGTTTTCTTCTCTTTGTAACTCTGTTGTTTCAAAAAAACAGTCTCCAAGATCTGGAAATTCCAATTCTGATATTTCTAAACCATAGACATTCATACATAATTACTGCAAAATAGATTTACCCTGACAGGGAATTAGCACAAACACACAAATGCAGGTCTCAAGACAATCACTTCTCCCTCCCTCATTTCTCCCATTCTGTCTCCCTGTCCTTCACTGCAGAATGCCTTTCCAACATTTCTTGGTCCTTCCCTTTGTGCTACACACCTGCACATGCTACAGAGGCTGCAGTTACTGAAAATAAGAAGGGTACATGATTCATGACAG